>NW_025226492.1:0-11139 GCF_018294505.1 Triticum aestivum | reverse complement strand
ACCTTTGGACTTGTAGTTTGACTCGGATTCTGCTGCAGCATCAGATTGTTTCGTCCACAACTCAATGCTCCGGACGAATTTGAAGGTGATTCCAATTGGGTTGGAAAGTGCACGAAATCTAGTTTCCAACAAAAAAAGAATCACCCAATTTGGAGTCCGTATGAAAAACTTGTGTGCGTTTTGAGTCAGGTATGTCTGTGCAGTCCGAATCTGAATCCAGAACGTGAGAGACTTGGACTCTATCTTCTCTTGGGCCAAAAGTGACGTGAGAGAACTTTTTGGACAGCAAATAAACATCTCTTTCTTCCTTATCTTCATATGTGGATTGTACAAATGTCCCATACATCTGCAATTAGACAAAACACAAAAGTGTGTGAAGTATTTTTGTTCTCGATAACATAAATAGATTATTGAATAGTTTGCACTAGAAATCACCTGACAAATATGCATATATGCAATATTTTTGGTCATATCCAAGGTAGTCATGTCCTCATCAGCTTCCATCTAGAACACATGGATTGACAGGCATGTGTCCCTCTTTGCTCCTGTGTCTATCCCTTCGGAGATAGGTCATGCGGTGTTTACTGGAGTCCTGATAGCTTGCTACAGCCTGGTTGCACTCACTGCTGACCGACACGTGCATTACTGGGTCATGTATGCATGTCCCTGTAAGTTGTGCCACCTTGGTTTTACGACTAGTATTGTTGGCCCGGTTTCTCTATCATATGGATGCAAGTTACATGATCGTATACGTGAGCCAAAAGGCGCAAATGGTCCCAGCCAAGGTAAGGCTGCATTCGTGGGGATACCGTGCGTGAGGCCACAGAGTGATATGATGTGTTACATGCTAGATCGGTGTGACGTAGGATCGAGGTCCCGACAATGTGTTCTTCCCACGACTGCCGGAGTCGATGCAGATCCCCAATGGAGTACATCTGCGCCATTGGGGAACCGTCGCGGGCGTCATGGTGGACTTGCGAGGGCGGCCGCACCCCCTCTTCGGCGGCGGCACCTCTGACTCCTCTCTTGGCGCCTTGCCTTTATCGGCAGCGGAGAACCTTCTCACTAGCGCCATGGCTGCAGCAGCAGAGGTTTGGAATGGAGAAGCAAGAGGATAAAGGTGGGTTGGGGGCCCCGTCCCCCTTGCTCTCTTATAGGCGATCAAAGAATGCCAACTGGCGTCCCTTCAAATTTGGAGCAATGATGGCCCGTGGCGCACGCTAGACTTTTGTCAGTCTGGGCAGCTGTCGAGGCCACATGGGATAGTGGGGGCGTCCGTGCCCCATCGTGCGCTACGCGTCAAGTTTAGCCCGCAGGCGATTGGGGCCCGCACCACTTCGACCTCCCTTCACTGCCTTTGCCTTGAAGCCCGGCCAAGTACGCCATGGGCCCGGGGGCGACTATCGGTGTTTTGTAATTGAGGGTACCCAGACCTGCCTGCATGTGGCCCAGCGCATGGCTCCACTAAAGGCCCAACACAACCCAACTCAAGGACTAACAAGCAAGACCCTCGTGAGGGTGCCCACCTCGCGAGGTGAACGACACCAAGGCCCCCAGAGGAGCGGCCTCCCGTGGAGTGGAGATCTCTATGCAAGTACCTCACCTCGCAAGGCGTGTGATGAGGACATCAATACAATTGTTACACCCACAGCCCCTGCTGCTATACATACTGGACCAATTACTAGAGCTCGTGCACGCCAACTAAATTACCAGGTACTTTCGTTTCTTGGTAATGATTCTAATGTTCATGAGAATATGATGCTGCCTAAATTGGATACATTTGTTTTGCTTACAAATGAAGGGCCTAGCTTGGAGAAGGATGAACATTGGAGCAAGAACAAGCATGGAGATGATGGCATGCGCAAGGGAAACAAGAACGGAGTTACAAGTGATGATTTCAGGACTTTGAAGCCACCATAATGGGTGCATGAAGCCTTGGACGAAATATACAAGACGCCACTTCATAAATTTCGTCCCGAGGCTATTTTAGGTGCTGCGTCACCTTATTATTGGGCCAGGCCCATGTAATTTCGAAATACATAAGTATAGGCTATTTTTAGAATCCGTATGTGTGGGGAAACAAGAGATAGGGTTGATTTCGGACCCCTCCACCAAGGGCCACGAAATTCCCCCCTCTTCCTCCATATATACAGCCCTTAGGGCATCGTTTAGACTTTGGGTTTTGTTTAGATTAAAAGTTCGCCATAGCTGCAACTTCGCGTACTTCGTTTGTGTTCAACGACCAGACAAAGGCGTCACAGAACCCCACCTTGATCAATAAAGCTTTCATCTTATATTCGCAATATCCAGATTGCAATCTTAGTTTCTTGCTTGTTCTTCGTTTGCTCGCAGGAAACAGACCCTCGTGGTCAGGTTGATCGTGCCCCGGCGTGGTCAATAACCTCTCGGAGTTGGTTTAGCGATTGCTAAGGCGCGACGTCCTCGCACGTTCGTAGTCGGATCGTCAAAGTCGACTTCCACCAAAGCGAAATCCACCTTCTCATCGAAAGACGGGACACCTTTGCCTCTATCAATTTGTTTCATCTTGCTTGCAAAGCTGAACAGGAAATAAAACGACGTGTTGGCCACGAGGAGAACAAGCGCACGGTGCACATTCCAAGAGTTGATATGATTGTTCCTTCAACTACTAGGCATACTATGACAACCACATCCGTTGTTGTCAGGACTACATCACCTCCACCATGTGACACATCGCCCCCGAGAGTGGCTACATCATCTGAGTTGATCATAAGAGGTAATGACAAAGGTACTGATCTTCCATCTCTACATGAGAATGATGAATGCCTTGTCAATTTGAATGCACCATCTGATGAGCTACCCACTACTTTGATCACACCACCTATTTTAGAGGACTACGTTGATAATTTGACTTTGCCATGTGATCAAACAACTGAAATACCAACAATTTTGAGTGCACCCATTGAATTAACTATTGATGCAAAAGAACCAATGTTTAATCATTTTGATATGACCTCTAATCTTGGTGATGATTCTGTGTTGAATGACTTATTGCATGTTTGCTTATTTAAGCATGTTGTAGTGATAGAGGCAAAGGTGTCCCGTCTTTCGATGAGATGATGGATATCGCTTTGGTGGAAGTCGACTTTGACGATCCGACTACGAACGTGCGAGGACGTCGCGCCTTAGCAATCGCTAAACCAACTCCGAGAGGTTATTGACCACGCCGGAGCACGATCAACCTGACCACGAGGGTCTGTTTCCTGCGAGCAAACGAAGAACAAGCAAGAAACTGAGATTGCAATCTGGATATTGCGAATATAAGATGAAAGCTTTATTGATCAAGGTGGGGTTCTGTGACGGCTTTGTCTGGTCGTTGAACACAAACGAAGTACGCGAAGTTGCAGCTATGGCGAACTTTTAATCTAAACAAAACCCAAAGTCTAAACGATGCCCTAAGGGCTGTATATATGGAGGAAGAGGGGGGAATTTCGTGGCCCTTGGTGGAGGGGTCCGAAATCAACCCTATCTCTTGTTTCCCCACACATACGGACTCTAAAAATAGCCTATACTTATGTATTTCGAAATTACATGGGCCTGGCCCAATAATAAGGTGACGCAGCACCTAAAATCGCCTCGGGACGAAATTTATGAAGTGGCATCTTGTATATTTCGTCCAAGGCTTCATGCACCCATTATGGTGGCTTCAAAGTCCTGAAATCATCACTTGTAACTCCGTTCTTGTTCCCCTTGCGCATGCCATCATCTCCATGCTTGTTCTTGCTCCAATGTTCATCCTTCTCCAAGCTAGGCCCTTCATTTGTAAGCAAAACAAATGTATCCAATTTAGGCAGCATCATATTCTCATGAACATTACAATCATTACCAAGAAACGAAAGTACCTGGTAATTTAGTTGGCGTGCACGAGCTCTAGTAATTGGTCCAGTATGTATAGCAGCAGGGGCTGTGGGTGTAACAATTGTATTGATGTCCTCATCAAACAAGCATGGAGATGATGGCATGCGCAAGGGGAACAAGAACGGAGTTACAAGTGATGATTTCAGGACTTTGAAGCCACCATAATGGGTGCATGAAGCCTTGGACGAAATATACAAGATGCCACTTCATAAATTTCGTCCCGAGGCTATTTTAGGTGCTGCGTCACCTTATTATTGGGCCAGGCCCATGTAATTTCGAAATACATAAGTATAGGCTATTTTTAGAGTCCGTATGTGTGGGGAAACAAGAGATAGGGTTGATTTCGGACCCCTCCACCAAGGGCCACTGATGAGGACATCAATACAATTGTTACACCCACAGCCCCTGCTGCTATACATACTGGACCAATTACTAGAGCTCGTGCACGCCAACTAAATTACCAGGTACTTTCGTTTCTTGGTAATGATTCTAATGTTCATGAGAATATGATGCTGCCTAAATTGGATACATTTGTTTTGCTTACAAATGAAGGGCCTAGCTTGGAGAAGGATGAACATTGGAGCAAGAACAAGCATGGAGATGATGGCATGCGCAAGGGAAACAAGAACGGAGTTACAAGTGATGATTTCAGGACTTTGAAGCCACCATAATGGGTGCATGAAGCCTTGGACGAAATATACAAGACGCCACTTCATAAATTTCGTCCCGAGGCTATTTTAGGTGCTGCGTCACCTTATTATTGGGCCAGGCCCATGTAATTTCGAAATACATAAGTATAGGCTATTTTTAGAGTCCGTATGTGTGGGGAAACAAGAGATAGGGTTGATTTCGGACCCCTCCACCAAGGGCCACGAAATCCCCCCCTTCCTCCATATATACAGCCCTTAGGGCATCGTTTAGACTTTGGGTTTTGTTTAGATTAAAAGTTCGCCATAGCTGCAACTTCGCGTACTTCGTTTGTGTTCAACGACCAGACAAAGGCGTCACAGAACCCCACCTTGATCAATAAAGCTTTCATCTTATATTCGCAATATCCAGATTGCAATCTCAGTTTCTTGCTTGTTCTTCGTTTGCTCGCAGGAAACAGACCCTCGTGGTCAGGTTGATCGTGCTCCGGCGTGGTCAATAACCTCTCGGAGTTGGTTTAGCGATTGCTAAGGCGCGACGTCCTCGCACGTTCGTAGTCGGATCGTCAAAGTCGACTTCCACCAAAGCGAAATCCACCATCTCATCGAAAGACGGGACACCTTTGCCTCTATCAAGTGGTATCAGATTTCCAGGTTGCTCGGTGAGATTTTACAGTTTTTCGTAGTTTAGATCGAGTCTGTTCTTCATACCTACAGTCCACGAAAAAGCCACACACAAAAAAAAATTAGGGTTAGTTCATCATATCCGAACCAATCTGAGCCTTTGCATAATCTTTTTAGGGTTTTGCTTTGTTGAATTTGCGGTTGCATCGTCGGTCTAGTTGCTGGTCTTAGAGTCTAGTCTTTTAGAGTTTCGAGTTCTGGTCATAAGTTGTCACGCCGCCGCCGCACCATCATCATCGCCCCTGCCATCTACCACCACCGCTCCGAATTCGTATCCATATACCACCACCAATCCGTGCCCATATACCACCACCGATCCATATCCATATACTACCACCGCTACCACCACCGCTGCCATATACCACCACCATATATCCACCACCAATCCGAGTTCCTTGCTTATTAGGTTTGTTTTCTGGATCAATCTAGATTCCGATTCGTGTTTCCTTGCCGGAGTAGGTTTCGGAAAAAAAAAAAGTCGAGTAGCCACGCTCCGTTTAGGCCCAAAATTTTTCGAAAACGCATTTTTTTGAAAAATTTTCTGGCTATCCTATTTTTAGGTGTTTCTGAGTGTTTTGAGACAGGTGCCATTATAGGAAGTTTTTTTTGACCCGTTTCCAGTTTTTGGGTCCGGGCAGTCGAAAAAAAAAATTCGAACAAAAAAAAATTTCGTGCCCATCCTGTCAGTTTGACCTAGGAAGAGTTTTGAGACACTCGCCATTATAGTGCTTTTTCGCAAAAAAAAAGCAGCGCAAAAAAAAAGAGCGCAAAAAAAAAGAGAGCGAAAAGAAAAATTTCAGAGTGTGCTTTTCCCTTGTTTACGTGCCGCGCCGTGATTTTGTTGGTGTTCTAGGCTCGCGTCTCTAGCACAGTCTAGCCTAGGACCAGCACAGTACCGTCGTTGAGCGTTTATTCAACTTTGCATCTCTGAATTGATTATTGCTGACCCTTTTTGCTACCATACTATAAGCCTTCCCAGCTCCACATTCATCTACGTCGTGTGTTCAACTCTCCCTGGTAATCGCTCTATCCAAGCTTTGAGAGTTTTTGACTACAACGGTTGCCGATCACCGCCTGCTGCTGGGTAAGAACTGGTAAGAATTTGAGATTTGCTTGACGGATTTGTGATACACCACCACCACTTCTTAGTAGTCTGTAGGATCATATTCTTGTGTGTTTCTATTGCTGCTAACCATGCCAGGACCACAAGCCGACGAGATTGACTGGGAGAACTTATCGAACAAGGAGCTTCATGATAAGTTTCAGCAAATGATGACTGAACAGGTACAAGATGTGCTGAACAATTTTGAAGAGGCCATGGAGAAGATCACTGGCCTTGAGAAGACGTTCGAAACAAAGCTCGATAACAGATTTAATGAACTGCTTGCGCGTCTTCCACCACCGGCTGCACCTGTCGCACCTCTGCAACAACAACAACTACGCCCCCTTCCGAATCAGTATGGACGAGCACATCGTGTTCCTATTGAGACAGGACAAACTTCTGGTGCCGCTGCTACTGCTGTTGGTGCTTCTTTGGCTCCTGCTACTGCTCCTGCTGGTACCCAGGAGGATGATGAGTATGCGGGTGATTATGAGGATGAGGTTGATCAAAATCAGATCTACGAGCAGCCACCAGCACCACCACCAGCAGGTCGACCTCAGGTATATATTCGTCATGGTAGGCCTGCACCACCACCTCAGGTACGCGATGATGTCCATATTCCTAAACTGAAATTGAATATTCCACCATTTGAGGGTAGATATGTTCCAGATATATATCTTACTTGGGAGTTAGAAACTGAACAACGATTTACATGTTTACAATATCCTGAGGAGAGACGAGTTGCTGCTGCTGTTTGTGCTTTCACTAGTTTTGCATGTGTATGGTGGTCTGAACGTTGTAGATTATATCCTATTCCAACTACTTGGGCTGCTCTGAAAACTGCTATGCGTACGCGTTGGGTTCCACCATATTATCAACGTGAATTGCTTCAAAAATTGCAGCGTTTAAGACAAGGGAAAAATTCTGTAGAAGAATATTATCAGGAATTACAAACTGGCATGATTAGATGTGGTATTGTTGAGGAGAATGAAGCTATGCTTGCACGTTTTCTGGGTGGATTAAATAGAGAGATTCAGACCATTTTAGACTATAAGGAGTATACTAATATCACTCGTTTATTCCATCTTGCTTGTAAAGCTGAACGTGAAGTGCAGGATCGACAAGCATTGGGGCGAACTAACTTTTCTGCAGGCCGACCTTCATCATGGACACCACGTGCATCTTCTACTTCAACTGCACCAGCACCTCCATCCGGTGCCACCTCCAGCCGTGATTCAAGAAAACAGGCACAACCACCATTATCTGCCAAGAGCGCACCTGCGGGGCCTGCACAGCGTTCTTCTTCTTCCATGGCATCAACAGGGCACACAAGTGATATTATTTATCGTCGTTGTAAGGGAGGAGGTCATTATGCGAGAGAATGCAAATCTCCGCGTGTGATGATTGCTACCGCGGATGGTGGATATGAGTCCGCTAGTGACTATGATGAGGAGACTTTGGCTCTTATTACACGTGAAGAACATGGTGGAGATGATTCTGATCATGAGACGCAATACATGGCTCCTGAAGACGCTGACAGGTATGAATATTTAGTTGCTCAACGTGTTTTGAGTGTGCAGGTCACACAAGCTGAGCAAAATCAGAGGCACAATTTGTTCCATACCAAGGGAGTTGTGAAGGAACGTTCTGTGCGCGTCATCATAGACGGAGGGAGCTGCAACAACTTGGCTAGCATGGAGATGGTGGAGAAGCTTTCTCTCACCACAAGACCACATCCCCATCCTTACTACATCCAATGGTTCAACAACAGCGGCAAGGTTAAGGTAACACGTACTGTTCGTGTGCATTTTAGTATCTCTACATATGCTGATTATGTTGATTGTGATGTGGTACCTATGCAAGCATGTTCCTTATTACTTGGTAGACCATGGCAATTTGATAAAAATTCTGTACACCATGGTAGAAACAATCACTATACTCTTGTTCATAAGGATAAAAATATTACTTTGCTTCCTATGACTCCTGATTCCATTTTGAAAGATGATATTAATAGAGCTAATAAAGCACAACAGGAGAAGAATAAGAGTGAAAATCAGATTGTGGCAAAAGAATTTGAGCAACAAATGAAGCCTAATAATAAACCATCTAGTGTTGCTTCTGAAATTAAATTAAAAAGTGCATGTTTATTTGCCACCAAATCTGATATTGATGAGCTAGATTTCAGCAAATCTGTTTGCTATGCTTTTGTGTGCAAAGAGGCATTATTTTCATTCGAGAACGTGCCTTCCTCTTTGCCTCCTGCTGTCACTAACATTTTGCAGGAGTTCGCTGACGTTTTTCCACAAGATGTGCCACCGGGATTACCGCCTATTCGAGGGATTGAGCATCAGATTGACTTAATTCCCGGTGCTTCACTGCCAAACCGTGCACCATACCGTACCAATCCAGAGGAGACGAAGGAGATTATGCGTCAAGTACAAGAGCTTCTCGACAAAGGTTATATACGCGAATCCCTTAGTCCTTGTGCTGTTCCTATTATTCTAGTGCCGAAAAAGGATGGTACATCACGTATGTGTGTTGATTGTAGAGGCATTAATAATATTACTATTCGTTATCGTCATCCTATTCCTAGGCTAGATGATATGCTTGATGAATTGAGTGGCTCTACAATATTCTCCAAAGTTGATTTGCGTAGTGGCTACCATCAAATTCGTATGAAATTGGGAGATGAATGGAAAACATCATTTAAAACTAAGTTTGGATTATATGAGTGGTTAGTCATGCCTTTTGGGTTAACTAATGCACCTAGTACTTTCATGAGATTAATGAACGAAGTTTTACGTGTTTTCATTGGACGATTTGTGGTAGTTTACTTTGATGACATATTGATTTATAGCAGATCTTTGGAGGAACATTTGGAACATTTACGTGCTGTTTTTATTGCTCTACGTGATGCACGTTTGTTTGGTAACCTTGGGAAGTGCACCTTTTGCACCGACCGAGTATCTTTTCTTGGCTATGTTGTTACTCCACAGGGAATTGAAGTTGATAAAGCCAAGATTGAAGCTATTGAGAGTTGGCCGCAGCCCAAAACGGTCACACAAGTGAGGAGTTTTCTTGGCCTCGCTGGATTCTATAGGCGTTTTGTGAGAGATTTCAGCACCATTGCTGCACCTCTCAATGAGCTTACAAAGAAAGATGTGCCTTTTCTTTGGGGTACCGCACAGGAAGAAGCCTTCACGGTATTGAAAGATAAGTTGACACATGCTCCTTTACTCCAACTTCCTGATTTTAATAAGACTTTTGAGCTTGAATGTGATGCTAGTGGAATTGGATTAGGAGGTGTGTTATTACAAGATGGCAAACCTATGGCATACTTTTCAGAAAAATTGAGTGGGCCTAGTCTGAATTATTCTACTTATGATAAAGAATTATATGCTCTTGTTCGGACTTTAGAAACATGGCAACATTATTTATGGCCCAAAGAATTTGTTATACATTCTGATCATGAATCATTGAAACATATTAAAAGTCAAGCTAAACTGAATCGTAGACATGCTAAATGGGTTGAATTCATTGAGACTTTCCCTTATGTCATTAAACACAAGAAGGGAAAAGAAAATGTTATTGCTGATGCTTTGTCTCGTCGCTATACTATGCTTTCACAACTTGACTTCAAAATATTTGGTTTGGAGACCATCAAAGATCAATATGTGCATGATGCTGATTTTAAAGATGTAATGCATAATTGTAAAGAAGGAAGAATGTGGAACAAGTTTGTCGTTAACGACGGATTTGTGTTTCGTGTTAACAAGCTATGCATTCCAGCTAGCTCCGTTCGTCTTTTGTTGTTGCAGGAGGCGCATGGAGGAGGATTAATGGGACACTTTGGCGTGAAGAAGATGGAGGACGCACTTGCTACGCATTTCTTTTGGCCAAAGATGAGACGGGATGTTGAGCGTTTTATTGCTCGCTGCACTACATGTCAAAAAGCTAAGTCACGACTCAATCCTCATGGTTTATATATGCCTTTGCCTGTACCTAGTGTTCCTTGGGAGGATATGATGAGGACATGACTACCTTGGATATGACCAAAAATATTGCATATATGCATATTTGTCAGGTGATTTCTAGTGCAAACTATTCAATAATCTATTTATGTTATCCAGAACAAAAATACTTCACACACTTTTGTGTTTTGTCTAATTGCAGGTGTATGGGACATTTGTACAATCCACATATGAAGATAAGGAAGAAAGAGATGTTTATTTGCTGTCCAAAAAGTTCTCTCACGTCACTTTTGGCCCAAGAGAAGATAGATTACAAGTCTCTCACGTTCTAGATTCAGATTCGGACTGCACAGACACACCTGACTCAAAACGCACACAAGTTTTTCATACGGACTCCGAATTGGGTGATTCTTTTTTTGTTGGAAACTAGATTTCGTGCACTTTCCAACCCAATTGGAATCACCTTCAAATTCGTCCGGAGCGTTGAGTTGTGGACGAAACAATCTGGTGCTGCAGCAGAATCCGAGTCAAACTACAAGTCCAAAGGTGTTACATCACCTCCACTTGGGCCCATTGGCCTTGTACGACCTAGATTTAGTTTTAGGCTGCCTTGGGACGTCCTCCCACCTCCTTGGCCGCCACCCCTTGCTCCTATATAAGTAGATCCATCTAGTAGCTTTTCCTTGGGATTTGTTTAGTTAAAAGTTAGCCATTGCAACTTCGTGTACTTCGTTTGTGTCCAACGACCAGACCAAGACCGCTTACGGATCCCCACCTTTATCAATACTTCATATATATTCGCAATATTCAGATTGCTTTTATCATATTCTTGCTCGTT
>NW_025226491.1:0-90348 GCF_018294505.1 Triticum aestivum | reverse complement strand
ACAAATATGCATATATGCAATATTTTTGGTCATATCCAAGGTAGTCATGTCCTCATCATCCTCCCCTTCTTGAAAATAAAGCCGTCCTCGGCGTTGCTTAATCTGAAATGTGGCTAACAAAAGAGACAAGGTGTACATGTTGTATATGTATATGTCATCCATTTTTACTTCCCTTGATTTTTGCATATATGACACATTAATAGATGAGTAACTTGCATAGTTCATAAAATCTAAAGCCAAAAAATTAGCACAAGAAGTAGAAGGCATGAAAATATTGCAACTCAGTTTGCACATATAAGTGAAGCTCTTATTCATTTCAAAAGATTGACAATGTTCATCATTAAACCATCCCAACATTGGTGAATAAACCTTACTTGCATCAAATTTACATGCTACAACATGCTTAAATAAGCAAACATGCAATAAGTCATTCAACACAGAATCATCACCAAGATTAGAGGTCATATCAAAATGATTAAACATTGGTTCTTTTGCATCAATAGTTAATTCAATGGGTGCACTCAAAATTGTTGAGATTTCAGTTGTTTGATCACATGGCAAAGTCAAATTATCAACGTAGTCCTCTAAAATAGGTGGTGTGATCAAAGTAGTGGGTAGCTCATCAGATGGTGCATTCAAATTGACAAGGCATTCATCATTCTCATGTAGAGATGGAAGATCAGTACCTTTGTCATTACCTCTTATGATCAACTCAGATGATGTAGCCACTCTCGGGGGCGATGTGTCACATGGTGGAGGTGATGTAGTCCTGACAACAATGTATGTGGTTGTCATAGTATGCCTAGTAGTTGAAGGAACAATTATATCAACTCTTGGAATGTGCATCGTGCGCTTGTTCTCCTCGTGGCCAACACGTCGTTTTATTTCCTGTTCAGCTTTGCAAGCAAGATGAAACAAATGGTCCATAGGATAACACTCTTCATGGATTAGTATCTCTTGAATATCACGGTTTAATCCTCCCCAAAATCTATCCATAAAATCATCTTCACTTTCTTCTAAAGAGGAATGCAACAAGGTAGTTTGTAAATCATTATAATATTTTGTTACAGTTTCACTACCTTGTTTTAAGTGTTGCAACTTCTTAATCATGTCACGAGTATAATAAGTAGGGACGAAAGTATGTCGCATGGCAAGTTTCAAATCATCCCAAGTAGTAGGTATATAATCAGGGTGTAACCGACAATATTCACTCCACCAAACCAAAGCATAACCAGTGAAAGAACCAACCGCAACCTTAACCTTTTTATGTTCATCGAAATTATGGGAAGCAAATATATTTTTTATGTCGAACTCCCATTCAATATATAAAGCAGGTTTAAAACGGCCATTAAATGGTGGTATAGATACATTAACCTGATCATGTGCATTTGGATGTTTGTGCACCTCTCGTGACGGTTGTGGTATTTGCAAAGGTGGTGGCACGTCTCCCGCGATCGACAAAGCCCATGAATTGACTCTGGATCCTGTCATGATTAGTAGAACAAGAAACAAAACCCAAAAATAATGTTCCTATAACTACTAGGATGTGGTGGTAAAACGCTCACAGTAAAGCAAATATCAATGTCTTACAAGTTCTTACCATGCAGCAGGCGGTGATCGGCAACCAGCGGTGTCAAGTAACTCCGACTATTGAGTAAAGCGATTGCCAGGGGAGCGTACGTATACACGGTGTAGAAATATGTGGAGCTGGGTTGGCTATATATCGCAGCAAAAGATTAGCAATAATCAATTCAAAGATGCAATGTTGAATAAACGCTCAACGACGATACTGTGCTGGTCCTAGGCTAGACCGGACTAGAGACGCGAGCCTAGAACACTAATGAGGTCACGGCGTAGCACAACTAGTATCAATGAAGGATACTAAGTAGCTCTTGACAGCAAGATATAAGTGAAGATCACAACGGCAGTGAAGATAATGATGAAAAACAACTGCCAAGCAGGATATACAACAACTCTCTCTCCAACTTTCCTCTTGAAAAGTTTGAGACAATTTTCTGATAAATTCTTTCAAAGAATGCTACTAACTCAAGCTTTCCAATGCAAAAAGAATCACTCAATTCCGAGTTAATATGAGGAGTCAAAGAATTCTAAAACTGGCCTGAAAAATTGGAACAAGCTGTGTTCACGAACTTCAGAGGGCAAAAAGACCTATTTAGAAGCCGATTTTGAGGTGTCAAATATTGAACTAGCTTCTGCAACTATTTAGATGCGGCTCGTCGCTAGCTTCAATTTGAGTACTCACGGAGCCAAAACGAACTTCGTATGAGGAAGATACACCTGTTTTACTGAACAGTGCGCAAAACAGATTCCAATCCGAATCCAGGTACGAGATTGATTCTAGATAGATCCGGTTTTTTTTCTTCTCTCTTTTTTTTCTCACGTTTTTTTTTTCTTTTTCTTCTCTCTCTTTTTCTTTGTTTTTCTTTCTTTTTTTCTCTCTTTTTTTTCTCTCTCTTTTTTCTCTCCCTCTTTCCAAGACAAACTAGATAAGATGCAGATTGGATCAGGTGAAGATGTGAATGACCTCAACTATGATTATGACAATGAACAGCGCATAGCACGTGGTGGAAATTAATAGATGGGATGGTGGACGGCGGAAGGGATAATGATGCAGCGGCGGCGTGACTAATGTGAACAGAACTCGAAACTCTAAAGGAACTAGACACTAAGGACCAGCAACTCGACACGACGATGCAACCGATAATTCAACTATGCAAGCAATGAAAAGAAAATTGCAAAGGCTCAGACTGGCTTGGACCAAGGATGAATAGATCTAACTCTTTTTTGTGCCTTTTTCTTGGACAATAGGTAAGAAAATAAATCTAATCTAGGAAAACTAGAAATTCTCACCGAGCAACCTGGCTCTGATACCACTTGATAGAGGCAAAGGTGTCCCGTCTTTCGATGAGATGGTGGATTTCGCTTTGGTGGAAGTCGACTTTGACGATCCGACTACGAACGTGCGAGGACGTCGCGCCTTAGCAATCGCTAAACCAACTCCGAGAGGTTATTGACCACGCCAGAGCACGATCAACCTGACCACAAGGGTCTGTTTCCTGCGAGCAAACGAAGAACAAGCAAGAAACTAAGATTGCAATCTGGATATTGCGAATATAAGATGAAAGCTTTATTGATCAAGGTGGGGTTCTGTGACGCCTTTGTCTGGTCGTTGAACACAAACGAAGTACGCGAAGTTGCAGCTATGGCGAACTTTTAATCTAAACAAAACCCCAAGGAAAAGCTACTAGGTGGATCTACTTATATAGGAGCAAGGGGTGGAGGCCAAGGAGGTGGGAGGACGTCCCAAGGCAGCCTAAAACTAAATCTAGGTCGTACAAGGCCAATGGGCCCAAGTGGAGGTGATGTAACACCTTTGGACTTGTAGTTTGACTCGGATTCTGCTGCAGCATCAGATTGTTTCGTCCACAACTCAACGCTCCGGACGAGTTTGAAGGTGATTCCAATTGGGTTGGAAAGTGCACGAAATCTAGTTTCCAACAAAAAAAGAATCACCCAATTCGGAGTCCGTATGAAAAACTTGTGTGCGTTTTGAGTCAGGTGTGTCTGTGCAGTCCGAATCTGAATCCAGAACGTGAGAGACTTGGACTCTATCTTCTCTTGGGCCAAAAGTGACGTGAGAGAACTTTTTGGACAGCAAATAAACATCTCTTTCTTCCTTATCTTCATATGTGGATTGTACAAATGTCCCATACACCTGCAATTAGACAAAACACAAAAGTGTGTGAAGTATTTTTGTTCTGGATAACATAAATAGATTATTGAATAGTTTTCACTAGAAATCACCTGACAAATATGCATATATGCAATATTTTTGGTCATATCCAAGGTAGTCATGTCCTCATCAGATCCCCTAAAGGTTTCCATTCCAGTGCAACAAGACCAAGACCACATGCTCGGCAGGACGGATGTCATTGCCGAGCCCACCACTGTGTCATGACCAGAAGCTTTGCAGGTGAATACCACCTTTTGTCAGGTTAAGATGTACTCTTGTCCTGATAGAGGCGGGGGTGTCCCGATCTTTCGATGAGATGATAACTATCGATTTGGTGAAGATGACTTTGACGATCCGACTACAAACGTGCACGACGTTGCGCCTTAGCAATCGCTAAACCAACTCCGAAAGGTTATTGACCACGCTGGAGCACAATCAACCTGACCACGAAGGTCTATTCCTGCAAACAATCGAAGAACAAGCAAGAATATGATAAAAGCAATCTGAATATTGCGAGTATATATGAAGTATTGATAAAGGTGGGGATCCGTAAGCGGTCTTGGTCTGGTCGTTGGACACAAACGAAGTACACGAAGTTGCAATGGCTAACTTTTAACTAAACAAATCCCAAGAAAAGCTACTAGATGGATCTACTTATATAGGAGCAAGGGGTGGCGGCCAAGGAGGTGGGAGGACGTCCCAAGGCAGCCTAAAACTAAATCTAGGTCGTACAAGGCCAATGGGCCCAAGTGGAGGTGATGTAACACCTTTGGACTTGTAGTTTGACTCGGATTCTGCTGCAGCATCAGATTGTTTCGTCCACAACTCAACGCTCCGGACGAATTTGAAGGTGATTCGAATTGGGTTGGAAAGTGCACGAAATCTAGTTTCCAACAAAAAAAGAATCACCCAATTCAGAGTCCGTATGAAAAACTTGTGTGCGTTTTGAGTTGGGTGTGTCTGTGCAGTCCGAATCTGAATCCAGAACATGAGAGACTTGGACTCTATCTTCTCTTGGGCCAAAAGTGACGTGAGAGAACTTTTTGGACAGCAAATAAACATCTCTTTCTTCCTTATCTTCATATGTGGATTGTACAAATGTCCCATACACCTGCAATTAGACAAAACACAAAAGTGTGTGAAGTATTTTTGTTCTGGATAACATAAATAGATTATTGAATAGTTTGCACTAGAAATCACCTGACAAATATGCATATATGCAATATTTTTGGTCATATCCAAGGTAGTCATGTCCTCATCATCCTCCCCTTCTTGAAAATAAAGCCGTCCTCGGCGTTGCTTATTCTGAAATGTGGCTAACAAAAGAGACAAGGTGTACATGTTGTATATGTATATGTCATCCATTTTTACTTCCCTTGATTGTTGCATATATGACACATGAATAGATGAGTAACTTGCATAGTTCATAAAATCTAAAGCCAAAAAATTAGCACAAGAAGTAGAAGGCATGAAAATATTGCAACTCAGTTTGCACATATAAGTGAAGCTCTTATTCATTTCAAAAGATTGACAATGTTCATCATTAAACCATCCCAACATTGGTGAATAAACCTTACTTGCATCAAATTTACATGCTACAACATGCTTAAATAAGCAAACATGCAATAAGTCATTCAACACAGAATCATCACCAAGATTAGAGGTCATATCAAAATGATTAAACATTGGTTCTTTTGCATCAATAGTTAATTCAATGGGTGCACTCAAAATTGTTGGTATTTCAGTTGTTTGACCACATGGCAAAGTCAAATTATCAACGTAGTCCTCTAAAATAGGTGGTGTGATCAAAGTAGTGGGTAGCTCATCAGATGGTGCATTCAAATTGACAAGGCATTCATCATTCTCATGTAGAGATGGAAGATCAGTACCTTTGTCATTACCTCTTATGATCAACTCAGATGATGTAGCCACTCTCGAGGGCAATGTGTCACATGGTGGAGGTGATGTAGTCCTGACAACAACGGATGTGGTTGTCATAGTATGCCTAGTAGTTGAAGGAACAATCATATCAACTCTTGGAATGTGCACCGTGCGCTTGTTCTCCTCGTGGCCAACACGTCGTTTTATTTCCTGTTCAGCTTTGCAAGCAAGATGAAACAAATGGTCCATAGGATAACACTCTTCATGAATTAGTATCTCTTGAATATCATGGTTTAATCCTCCCCAAAATCTATCCATAAAATCATCTTCACTTTCTTCTAAAGAGGAATGCAACAAGGTAGTTTGTAAATCATCATAATATTTTGTTACAGTTTCACTACCTTGTTTTAAGTGTTGCAACTTCTTAATCATGTTACGAGTATAATAAGCAAGGACGAAAGTATGTCGCATGGCAAGTTTCAAATCATCCCAAGTAGTAGGTATATAATCAGGGTGTAACCGACAATATTCACTCCACCAAACCAAAGCATAACCAGTGAAAGAACCAACCGCAACCTTAACCTTTTTATGTTCATCGAAATTATGGGAAGCAAATATATTTTTTATGTCGAACTCCCATTCAATATATAAAGAAGGTTTAAAACGGCCATTAAATGGTGGTATAGATACATTAACCTGATCATGTGCATTTGGATGTTTGTGCACCTCTCGTGACGGTTGTGGTATTTGCAAAGGTGGTGGCACGTCTCCCGCGATCGACAAAGCCCATGAATTGACTCTGGATCCTGTCATGATTAGTAGAACAAGAAACAAAACCCAAAAATAATGTTCCTATAACTACTAGGATGTGGTGGTAAAACGCTCACAGTAAAGCAAATATCAATGTCTTACAAGTTCTTACCATGCAGCAGGCAGTGATCGGCAACCAGCGGTGTCAAGTAACTCCGAATATTGAGTAAAGCGATTGCCAGGGGAGCATACGTATACACGGTGTAGAAATATGTGGAGCTAGGTTGGCTATATATGGTACCAAAAGATTAGCAATAATCAATTCAAAGATGCAATGTTGAATAAACGCTCAACGACGGTACTGTGCTGGTCCTAGGCTAGACCGGACTAGAGACGCGAGCCTAGAACACTAATGAGGTCACGGCGTAGCACAACTAGCATCAATGAAGAATACTAAGTAGCTCTTGACAGCAAAATATAAATGAAGATCACAACAGCAGTGAAGATAATGATGAAAAACAACTGCCAAGCAGGATATACAACAACTCTCTCTCCAACTTTCCTCTTGAAAAGTTTGAGACAATTTTCTGATAAATTCTTTCAAAGAATGCTACTAACTCAAGCTTCCCAATGCAAAAAGAATCACTCAATTCCGAGTTGATATGAGGAGTCAAAGAATTCTAAAACTGGCCTGAAAAATTGGAACAAGTTGTGTTCACGAACTTCGGAGGGCAAAAAGACCTATTTAGAAGCCGATTTTGAGGTGTCAAATATTGAACTAGCTTCTGCAACTATTTAGATGCGGCTCGTCGCTATCTTCAATTTGAGTACTCACGGAGCCAAAACTGACTTCGTATGAGGAAGATACACCTGTTTTACTGAACAGTGCGCAAAACAGATTCCAATCCGAATTCAGGTACGAGATTGATTCTAGATAGATCCAATTTTTTTTTTCTTCTCTCTTTTTTTTCTCACGCTTTTTTTTTCTTTTTCTTCTCCTTTTTTTCTCTGACTTTTTTTTCTCTCGTTTTTTTCTCTCTTGTTTTTTTCCTTTTTTCTCTTTTTTTCCTTTATCTTCTTTTTCTCCCTCTTTCCAAGACAAACTAGATAAGATGCAGATTCGATCAGGCGAAAATGTGAGTGACCTCAACTATGATTATGACAATAAATAGTGCGTAGCACATGGTGGAAATTGGTGGATGGGATGGTGGACAGCGGATGGGATAATGATGCAGCGGCTGCGTGACTAATGTGAATAGAACTCGAAACTCTAAAGGAACTAGACACTAAGACCAGCAACTCGACACGGCGATGCAACCGATAATTCAATAATGCAAACAATGAAAAGAAAATTGCAAAGCCTCAGTCTGGCTAGGACAAAGGATGAATAGATCTAACTTTTGTTTTGTGGCTTTTTCTTGGACAATAGGTAAGAAAATAAATCTAATCTAGGAAAAACTGGAAATTCTCACCGAGCAACCTGAAAACTGATACCACTTGATAGAGGCGGGGGTGTCCCGATCTTTCGATGAGATGATAACTATCGATTTGGTGAAGATGACTTTGACGATCCGACTACAAACGTGCACGACGTTGCGCCTTAGCAATCGCTAAACCAACTCCGAAAGGTTATTGACCATGCTGGAGCACAATCAACCTGACCACGAAGGTCTATTCCTGCAAGCAATCGAAGAACAAGCAAGAATATGATAAAAGCAATCTGAATATTGCGAGTATATATGAAGTATTGATAAAGGTGGGGATCCGTAAGCGGTCTTGGTCTGGTCGTTGGACACAAACGATGATGAGGACATCAATACAATTGTTACACCCACAGCCCCTGCTGCTGTACATACTGGACCAATTACTAGAGCTCGTGCACGCCAACTAAATTACCAGGTACTTTCGTTTCTTGGTAATGATTCTAATGTTCATGAGAATATGATGCTGCCTAAATTGGATACATTTGTTTTGCTTACAAATGAAGGGCCTAGCTTGGAGAAGGATGAACATTGGAGCAAGAACAAGCATGGAGATGATGGCATGCACAAGGGAAACAAGAACGGAGTTACAAGTGATGATTTCAGGACTTTGAAGCCACCATAATGGGTGCATGAAGCCTTGGACGAAATATACAAGATGCCACTTCATAAATTTCGTCCCGAGGCTATTTTAGGTGCTGCGACACCTTATTATTGGGCCAGGCCCATGTAATTTCGAAATACATAAGTATAGGCTATTTTTAGAGTCCGTATGTGTGGGGAAACAAGAGATAGGGTTGATTTCGGACCCCTCCACCAAGGGCCACGAAATTCCCCCCCCCCTCTTCCTCCATATATACAGCCCTTAGGGCATCGTTTAGACTTCGGGTTTTGTTTAGATTAAAAGTTCGCCATAGCTGCAACTTCGCGTACTTCGTTTGTGTTCAACGACCAGACAAAGGCGTCACAGAACCCCACCTTGATCAATAAAGCTTTCATCTTATATTCGCAATATCCAGATTGCAATCTCAGTTTCTTGCTTGTTCTTCGTTTGCTCGCAGGAAACAGACCCTCGTGGTCAGGTTGATCGTGCTCCGGCGTGGTCAATAACCTCTCGGAGTTGGTTTAGCGATTGCTAAGGCGCGACGTCCTCGCATGTTCATAGTCGGATCGTCAAAGTCGACTTCCACCAAAGCGAAATCCACAATCTCATCGAAAGACGGGACACCTTTGCCTCTATCAAGTGGTATCAGATTTCCAGGTTGCTCGGTGAGATTTTACAGTTTTTCGTAGTTTAGATCGAGTCTGTTCTTCATACCTACAGTCCACGAAAAAGCCAAAAAAAAAGTCGGGTAGCCACGCTCCGTTTAGGCCCAAAATTTTTCGAAAACGCATTTTTCGAAAAAATTTCTGGCTATCCTATTTTTAGGTGTTTCTGAGTGTTTTGAGATAGGTGCCATTATAGGAAGTTTTTTTTGACCCGTTTCCAGTTTTTGGGTCCGGGCAGTCGAAAAAAAAAATTTGAAAATTTTTTTTTCGTGCCCATCCTGTCAGTTTGACCTAGGAAGAGTTTTGAGACACTCGCCATTATAGTGCTTTTTCGCAAAAAAAAAAGCAGCGCAAAAAAAAAGAGAGCGAAAAGAAAAAAATTTCAGAGTGTGCTTTTCCCTTGTTTACGTGCCGCGCCGTGATTTTGTTGGTGTTCTAGGCTCGCGTCTCTAGCACAGTCTAGCCTAGGACCAGCACAGTACCGTCGTTGAGCGTTTATTCAACTTTGCATCTCTGAATTGATTATTGCTGACCCTTTTTGCTAGCATACTATAAGCCTTCCCAGCTCCACATACATCTACGTCGTGTGTTTGACTCTCCCTGGTAATCGCTCTATCCAAGCTTTGAGAGTTTTTGACTACAACGGTTGCCGATCACCGCCTGCTGCTGGGTAAGAACTGGTAAGAATTTGAGATTTGCTTGACGGATTTGTGATACACCACCACCACTTCTTAGTAGTCTGTAGGATCATATTCTTGTGTGTTTCTATTGCTGCTAACCATGCCAGGATCACAAGCCGACACGATTGACTGGGAGAACTTATCGAACAAGGAGCTTCATGATAAGTTTCAGCAAATGATGACTGAACAGGTGCAAGATGTGCTGAACAATTTTGAAGAGGCTATGGAGAAGATTACTGGCCTTGAGAAGACGTTCGAAACAAAGCTCGATAACAGATTTAATGAACTACTTGCGCGTCTTCCACCACCGGCTGCACCTGTCGCACCTCTGCAACAACAACAACTACGCCCCCTTCCGAATCAGTATGGACGAGCACAGCGTGTTCCTATTGAGCGAGGACAAAATTCTGGTGCCGCTGCTACTGCTGTTGGTGCTTCTTTGGCTCCTGCTACTACTCCTGCTGGTACCCAGGAGGATGATGAGTATGCGGGCGATTATGAGGATGAGGTTGATCAAAATCAGATCTACGAGCAGCCACCAGCACCACCACCAGCAGGTCGACCTCAGGTATATATTTGTAATGGTAGGCCTGCACCACCACCTCAGGTACGCGATGATGTCCATATTCCTAAACTGAAATTGAATATTCCACCATTTGAGGGTAGATATGTTCCTGATATATATCTTACTTGGGAGTTAGAAACTGAACAACGATTTACATGTTTACAATATCCTGAGGAGAGACGAGTTGCTGCTGCTGTTTGTGCTTTCACTAGTTTTGCATGTGTATGGTGGTCTGAACATTGTAGATTATATCCTATTCCAACTACTTGGGCTGCTTTGAAAACTGCTATGCGTACGCGTTGGGTTCCACCATATTATCAACGTGAATTGCTTCAAAAATTGCAGCGTTTAAGACAAGGGAAAAATTCTGTAGAAGAATATTATCAGGAATTACAAACTGGCATGATTAGATGTGGTATTGTTGAGGAGAATGAAGCTATGCTTGCACGTTTTTCTGGGTGGATTAAATAGAGAGATTCAGACCATTCTAGACTATAAGGAGTATACTAATATCACTCGTTTATTCCATCTTGCTTGTAAAGCTGAACGTGAAGTGCAGGATCGACAAGCATTGGGGCGAACTAACTTTTCTGCAGGCCGACCTTCATCATGGACACCACGTGCATCTTCTACTTCAACTGCACCAGCACCTCCATCCAGTGCCACCTCCAGCCGTGATACAAGAAAACAGGCACAACCACCATTATCTGCCAAGAGCGCACCTGCGGGGCCTGCACAGCGTTCTTCTTCTTCCATGGCATCAACAGGGCACACAAGTGATATTATTTGTCGTCGTTGTAAGGGAAGAGGTCATTATGCGAGGGAATGCAAATCTCCGCGTGTGATGATTGCTACCGCGGATGGTGGATATGAGTCCGCTAGTGACTATGATGAGGAGACTTTGGCTCTTATTCCACGTGAAGAACATGGTGGAGATGATTCTGATCATGAGACGCAATACATGGCTCCTGAAGACGCTGACAGGTATGAATGTTTAGTTGCTCAACGTGTTTTGAGTGTGCAGGTCACACAAGCTGAGCAAAATCAGAGGCACAATTTGTTCCATACCAAGGGAGTTGTGAAGGAACGTTCTGTGCGCGTCATCATAGACGGAGGGAGCTGCAACAACTTGGCTAGCATGGAGATGGTGGAGAAGCTTTCTCTCACCACAAGACCACATCCACATCCTTACTACATCCAATGGTTCAACAACAGCGGCAAGGTTAAGGTAACACGTACTGTTCGTGTGTATTTTAGTATCTCTACATATGCTGATTATGTTGATTGTGATGTGGTACCTATGCAAGCATGTTCCTTATTACTTGGTAGACCATGGCAATTTGATAAAAATTCTGTACACCATGGTAGAAACAATCACTATACTCTTGTTCATAAGGATAAAAATATTACTTTGCTTCCTATGACTCCTGATTCCATTTTGAAAGATGATATTAATAGAGCTAATAAAGCACAACAGGAGAAGAATAAGAGTGAAAATCAGATTGTGGCAAAAGAATTTGAGCAACAAATGAAGCCTAATAATAAACCATCTAGTGTTGCTTCTGAAATTAAATTAAAAAGTGCATGTTTATTTGCCACCAAATCTGATATTGATGAGCTAGATTTCAGCAAATCTGTTTCCAATGCTTTTGTGTGCAAAGAGGCATTATTTTCATTCGAGGACGTGCCTTCCTCTTTGCCTCCTGCTATCACTAACATTTTGCAGGAGTTCGCTGACGTTTTTCCACAAGACGTGCCACCGGGATTACCGCCTATTCGAGGGATTGAGCATCAGATTGACTTAATTCCCGGTGCTTCACTGCCAAACCGTGCACCATACCGTACCAATCCAGAGGAGACGAAGGAGATTATGCGTCAAGTACAAGAGCTTCTCGACAAAGCTTATATACGCGAATCCCTTAGTCCTTGTGTTGTTCCTATTATTCTAGTGCCGAAAAAGGATGGTACATCACGTATGTGTGTTGATTGTAGAGGCATTAATAATATTACTATTCGTTATCGTCATCCTATTCCTAGGCTAGATGATATGCTTGATGAATTGAGTGGCTCTACAATATTCTCCAAAGTTGATTTGCGTAGTGGCTACCATCAAATTCGTATGAAATTGGGAGATGAATGGAAAACAGCATTTAAAACTAAGTTTGGATTTTATGAGTGGTTAGTCATGCCTTTTGGGTTAACTAATGCACCTAGTACTTTCATGAGATTAATGAACGAAGTTTTACGTGCTTTCATTGGACGATTTGTGGTAGTTTACTTTGATGACATATTGATTTATAGCAGATCTTTGGAAGAACATTTGGAACATTTACGTCCTGTTTTTATTGCTCTACGTGATGCACGTTTGTTTGGTAACCTTGGGAAGTGCACCTTTTGCACCGACCGAGTATCTTTTCTTGGCTATGTTGTTACTCCACAGGGAATTGAAGTTGATAAAGCCAAGATTGAAGCTATTGAGAGTTGGCCGCAGCCCAAAACGGTCACACAAGTGAGGAGTTTTCTTGGCCTCGCTGGATTCTATAGGCGTTTTGTGAGAGATTTCAGCACCATTGCTGCACCTCTCAATGAGCTTACAAAGAAAGATGTGCCTTTTCTTTGGGGTACCGCACAGGAAGAAGCCTTCACGGTATTGAAAGATAAGTTGACACATGCTCCTTTACTCCAACTTCCTGATTTTAATAAGACTTTTGACCTTGAATGTGATGCTAGTGGAATTGGATTAGGCGGTATGTTATTACAAGATGGCAAACCTGTTGCATACTTTTCTGAAAAATTGAGTGGGCCTAGTCTGAATTATTCTACTTATGATAAAGAATTATATGCTCTTGTTCGGACTTTAGAAACATGGCAACATTATTTATGGCCCAAAGAATTTGTTATACATTCTGATCATGAATCTTTGAAACATATTAAAAGTCAAGCTAAACTGAACCGTAGACATGCTAAATGGGTTGAATTCATTGAGACTTTTCCTTATGTCATTAAACACAAGAAGGGAAAAGAAAATGTTATTGCTGATGCATTGTCTCGCCGCTATACTATGCTTTCACAACTTGACTTCAAAATATTTGGTTTGGAAACCATCAAAGATCAATATGTGAATGTTGCTGATTTGTTCTTTCGTGAAATTATTCGCTTGCATGGTGTGCCAAATACTATTGTTTCAGATCGTGATACTAAATTTCTTAGCCACTTTTGGAGATGTTTATGGGCTAAGTTGGGGACTAAACTGCTTTTTAGTACTACTTGTCACCCCCAAACTGATGGACAAACTGAAGTAGTCAATAGAACATTGTCTACTATGCTTAGGGCTGTTTTGAAGAATAATAAGAAAATGTGGGAGGAATGCTTGCCTCATATTGAATTTGCTTATAATCGTTCATTGCATTCTACTACTAAGATGTGCCCTTTTGAAGTTGTGTATGGTTTCCTACCTCATGCACCTATTGATTTGTTGCCTCTTCCATCTTCGGAGAAGGTTAATTTTGATGCTAAACAACGTGCTGAATTGATTTTAAAAATGCATGAGTTAACTAAGGAAAACATTCAGCGCATGAATGCTAAATATAAACTTGCTGGAGATAAGGGTAGAAAACATGTTGTGTTTGCACCTGGAGATCTTGTTTGGTTACATTTGCGTAAGGATAGATTTCCTGATTTGCGCAAATCAAAGTTAATGCCACGTGCTGATGGTCCCTTTAAGGTGTTAGAGAAAATAAATGATAATGCATATAAACTTGAGCTGCCTGCAGATTTGGGGGTTAGTCCCACTTTTAACATTGCAGATTTGAAGCCTTATTTGGGTGAGGAAGATGAACTTCCGTCGAGGACGACTTCATTTCAAGAAGGGGAGGATGATGAGGACATCAATACAATTGTTACACCCACAGCCCCTGCTGCTATACATACTGGACCAATTACTAGAGCTCGTGCACGCCAACTAAATTACCAGGTACTTTCGTTTCTTGCTAATGATTCTAATGTTCATGAGAATATGATGCTGCCTAAATTGGATACATTTGTTTTGCTTACAAATGAAGGGCCTAGCTTGGAGAAGGATGAACATTGGAGCAAGAACAAGCATGGAGATGATGGCATGCGCAAGGGAAACAAGAACGGAGTTACAAGTGATGATTTCAGGACTTTGAAGCCACCATAATGGGTGCATGAAGCCTTGGACGAAATATACAAGATGCCACTTCATAAATTTCGTCCCGAGGCTATTTTAGGTGCTGCGTCACCTTATTATTGGGCCAGGCCCATGTAATTTCAAAATACATAAGTATAGGCTATTTTTAGAGTCCGTATGTGTGGGGAAACAAGAGATAGGGTTGATTTCGGACCCCTCCACCAAGGGCCACGAAATTCCCCCCCTCTTCCTCCATATATACAGCCCTTAGGGCATCGTTTAGACTTTGGGTTTTGTTTAGATTAAAAGTTCGCCATAGCTGCAACTTCGCGTACTTCGTTTGTGTTCAACGACCAGACAAAGGCGTCACAGAACCCCACTTTGATCAATAAAGCTTTCATCTTATATTCGCAATATCCAGATTGCAATCTTAGTTTCTTGCTTGTTCTTCGTTTGCTCGCAGGAAACAGACCCTCGTGGTCAGGTTGATCGTGCTCCGGCGTGGTCAATAACCTCTCGGGGTTGGTTTAGCGATTGCTAAGGCGCGACGTCCTCGCACGTTCGTAGTCGGATCGTCAAAGTCGACTTCCACCAAAGCGAAATCCACCATCTCATCGAAAGACGGGACACCTTTGCCTCTATCAGAACAAGTTTGTCGTTAACGATGGATTTGTGTTTCGTGCTAACAAGCTATGCATTCCAGCTAGCTCCGTTCGTCTTTTGTTGTTGCAGGAAGCGCATGGAGGAGGATTAATGGGACATTTTGGCGTGAAGAAGATGGAGGACGTACTTGCTACACATTTCTTTTGGCCAAAGATGAGACGGGATGTTGAGCGTTTTATTGCTCGATGCACTACATGTCAAAAAGCTAAGTCACGACTCAATCCTCATGGTTTATATATGCCTTTGCCTGTACCTAGTGTTCCTTGGGAGGATATATCTATGGACTTTGTTTTAGGTTTACCTCGAACAAAGAAGGGGAGGGATAGCATTTTTGTTGTCGTGGATAGATTCTCGAAAATGGCACACTTTATACCATGTCATAAAAGCGATGATGCTGTTAATGTTGCTGATTTGTTCTTTCGTGAAATTATTCGCTTGCATGGTGTGCCAAATACTATTGTTTCAGATCGTGATACTAAATTTCTTAGCCACTTTTGGAGATGTTTATGGGCTAAGTTGGGGACTAAACTGCTTTTTAGTACTACTTGTCACCCCCAAACTGATGGACAAACTGAAGTAGTCAATAGAACGTTGTCTACTATGCTTAGGGCTGTTTTGAAGAATAATAATAAAATGTGGGAGGAATGCTTGCCTCATATTGAATTTGCTTATAATCGTTCATTGCATTCTACTACTAAGATGTGCCCTTTTGAAGTTGTGTATGGTTTCCTACCTCGTGCACCTATTGATTTGTTGCCTCTTCCATCTTCGGAGAAGGTTAATTTTGATGCTAAACAACGTGCTGAATTGATTTTAAAAATGCATGAGTTAACTAAGGAAAACATTGAGCGCATGAATGCTAAATATAAACTTGCTGGAGATAAGGGTAGAAAACATGTTGTGTTTGCACCTGGAGATCTTATTTGGTTACATTTGCGTAAGTATAGATTTCCTGATTTGCGCAAATCAAAGTTAATGCCACGTGCTGATGGTCCCTTTAAGGTGTTAGAGAAAATAAATGATAATGCATATAAACTTGAGCTGCCTGCAGATTTTGGGGTTAGTCCCACTTTTAACATTGCAGATTTGAAGCCTTATTTGGGTGAGGAAGATGAACTTCCGTCGAGGACGACTTCATTTCAAGAAGGGGAGGATGAGGAGGACATCAATACAATTGTTACACCCACAGCCCCTGCTGCTATACATACTGGACCAATTACTAGAGCTCGTGCACGCCAACTAAATTACCAGGTACTTTCGTTTCTTGGTAATGATTCTAATGTTCATGAGAATATGATGCTGCCTAAATTGGATACATTTGTTTTGCTTACAAATGAAGGGCCTAGCTTGGAGAAGGATGAACATTGGAGCAAGAACAAGCATGGAGATGATGGCATGCGCAAGGGAAACAAGAACGGAGTTACAAGTGATGATTTCAGGACTTTGAAGCCACCATAATGGGTGCATGAAGCCTTGGACGAAGTATACAAGATGCCACTTCATAAATTTCGTCCCGAGGCTATTTTAGGTGCTGCGTCACCTTATTATTGGGCCAGGCCCATGTAATTTCGAAATACATAAGTATAGGCTATTTTTAGAGTCCGTATGTGTGGGGAAACAAGAGATAGGGTTGATTTCGGACCCCTCCACCAAGGGCCACGAAATTCCCCCCCTCTTCCTCCATATATACAGCCCTTAGGGCATCGTTTAGACTTTGGGTTTTGTTTAGATTAAAAGTTCGCCATAGCTGCAACTTCACGTACTTCGTTTGTGTTCAACGACCAGACAAAGGCGTCACAGAACCCCACCTTGATCAATAAAGCTTTCATCTTATATTCGCAATATCCAGATTGCAATCTTAGTTTCTTGCTTGTTCTTCGTTTGCTCGCAGGAAACAGACCCTCGTGGTCAGGTTGATCGTGCTCCGGCGTGGTCAATAACCTCTCGGAGTTGGTTTAGCGATTGCTAAGGCGCGACGTCCTCGCACGTTCGTAGTCGGATCGCCAAAGTCGACTTCCACCAAAGCGAAATCCACCATCTCATCGACAGACGGGACACCTTTGCCTCTATCAGATAGCATATTTGTTGTCGTGGATAGATTCTCGAAAATGGCACACTTTATACCATGTCATAAAAGCGATGATGCTGTTAATGTTGCTGATTTGTTCTTTCGTGAAATTATTCGCTTGCATGGTGTGCCAAATACTATTGTTTCAGATCGTGATACTAAATTTCTTAGCCACTTTTGGAGATGTTTATGGGCTAAGTTGGGGACTAAACTGCTTTTTAGTACTACTTGTCACCCCCAAACTGATGGACAAACTGAAGTAGTCAATAGAACGTTGTCTACTATGCTTAGGGCTGTTTTGAAGAATAATAAGAAAATGTGGGAGGAATGCTTGCCTCATATTGAATTTGCTTATAATCGTTCATTGCATTCTACTACTAAGATGTGCCCTTTTGAAGTTGTGTATGGTTTCCTACCTCGTGCACCTATTGATTTGTTGCCTCTTCCATCTTCGGTGAAGGTTAATTTTGATGCTAAACAACGTGCTGAATTGATTTTAAAAATGCATGAGTTAACTAAGGAAAACATTGAGCGCATGAATGCTAAATATAAACTTGCTGGAGATAAGGGTAGAAAACATGTTGTGTTTGCACCTGGAGATCTTGTTTGGTTACATTTGCGTAAGGATAGATTTCCTGATTTGCGCAAATCAAAGTTAATGCCACGTGCTGATGGTCCCTTTAAGGTGTTAGAGAAAATAAATGATAATGCATATAAACTTGAGCTGCCTGCAGATTTTGGGGTTAGTCCCACTTTTAACATTGCAGATTTGAAGCCTTATTTGGGTGAGGAAGATGAACTTCCGTCGAGGACGACTTCATTTCAAGAAGGGGAGGATGATGAGGACATCAATACAATTGTTACACCCACAACCCCTGCTGCTGTACATACTAGACCAATTACTAGAGCTCGTGCACGCCAACTAAATTAGCAGGTACTTTCGTTTCTTGGTAATGATTCTAATGTTCATGAGAATATGATGCTGCCTAAATTGGATACATTTGTTTTGCTTAGAAATGAAGGGCCTAGCTTGGAGAAGGATGAACATTGGAGCAAGAACAAGCATGGAGATGATGGCATGCACAGGGGAAACAAGAACGGAGTTACAAGTGATGATTTCAGGACTTTGAAGCCACCATAATGGGTGCATGAAGCCTTGGACGAAATATACAACATGCCACTTCATAAATTTCGTCCCGAGGCTATTTTAGGTGCTGCGACACCTTATTATTGGGCCAGGCCCATGTAATTTCGAAATACATAAGTATAGGCTATTTTTAGAGTCCGTATGTGTGGGGAAACAAGAGATAGGGTTGATTTCGGACCCCTCCACCAAGGGCCACGAAATTCCCCCCCTCTTCCTCCATATATACAGCCCTTAGGGCATCGTTTAGACTTCGGGTTTTGTTTAGATTAGAAGTTCGCCATAGCTGCAACTTCGCGTACTTCGTTTGTGTTCAACGACCAGACAAAGGCGTCACAGAACCCCACCTTGATCAATAAAGCTTTCATCTTATATTCGCAATATCCAGATTGCAATCTCAGTTTCTTGCTTGTTCTTCGTTTGCTCGCAGGAAACAGACCCTCGTGGTCAGGTTGATCGTGCTCCGGCGTGGTCAATAACCTCTCGGAGTTGGTTTAGCGATTGCTAAGGCGCGACGTCCTCGCACGTTCGTAGTCGGATCGTCAAAGTCGACTTCCACCAAAGCGAAATCCACAATCTCATCGAAAGACGGGACACCTTTGCCTCTATCAAACGAAGTACACGAAGTTGCAATGGCTAACTTTTAACTAAACAAATCCCAAGGAAAAGCTACTAGATAGATCTACTTATATAGGAGCAAGGGGTGGCGGCCAAGGAGGTGGGAGGACGTCCCAAGGCAGCCTAAAACTAAATCTAGGTCATACAAGGCCAATGGGCCCAAGTGGAGGTGATGTAACACCTTTGGACTTGTAGTTTGACTCGGATTCTGCTGCAGCATCAGATTGTTTCGTCAACAACTCAACGCTCCGGACGAATTTGAAGGTGATTCCAATTGGGTTGGAAAGTGCACGAAATCTAGTTTCCAACAAAAAAAGAATCACCCAATTCGGAGTCTGTATGAAAAACTTGTGTGCGTTTTGATTTGGGTGTGTCTGTGCAGTCCGAATCTGAATCCAGAACATGAGAGACTTGGACTCTATCTTCTCTTGGGCCAAAAGTGACGTGAGAGCTCTTTTTGGACAGCAAATAAACATCTCTTTCTTCCTTATCTTCATATGTGGATTGTACAAATGTCCCATACACCTGCAATTAGACAAAACACAAAAGTGTGTGAAGTATTTTTGTTCTGGATAACATAAATAGATTATTGAATAGTTTGCACTAGAAATCACCTGACAAATATGCATATATGCAATATTTTTGGTCATATCCAAGGTAGTCATGTCCTCATCATGTCCCCTTTCAAATTGGTCGTTGTGAGGGAATAGGACCAAGGCCACTATAAATATAGGCTAGTCTCCACCATAGAGAGGGGGTGGATCTGATCCATTCATCCCCCCGAGATCTCCTGAGGCAGCTGTCACTTGTACTAGTTCATACTCATCCTTCTCATGAGGCAATCCACCACAAAGCAGGAGTAGGGTTTTACACCGCAAGGTGGCCCGAACATGGGTAACCTACTGCGTCCACTCTTCTCCCTGATCGCACAAACTTGACGAGGCCAAGCCATGAGGTGATGAGCTTGGGGCTACAGCTAGGCTAGGTCTTCGCACACGCCCCTGAATTCAAACCTTGTTTGGGTCCGCGGAGCCCCGATTCCGACAAAGGATGTCATGCGAGAGTTCTTTTTCCCCACATAATATAGTCGCGGCCTCTTCAAGAAATTTCAACTTCTCAAGCAAGGCACCAAGTCCGTCGAAGAGTACAACAAGGACATGGATATTGCCATGATTCGAGCAAATGTGATGGAAGATGAGCAACATACTATGACACACTTCTTGAATGGACTTAACCATCCTATCAAGAAGATCACATATTCCTAACCATACTCGAACCTCATCGAGCTAGTGCACCAAGCTACCAAGGAGGAGCAACAAGTGCAAGATGATTACAAGTATGCCAAGTACTCTTACAAGCCATATGATTCATACACTCAAGGTTCAATGACTACAACGCCTTCAAACTCAACCAAGCCTTCTACAACCAACGACGACAAGTCAAGTTTCAAGAAAACATCAACATCTTCAAGTCGTCCTCCGACTACAAGGAACTTCAAGTGATAGAGGCGGGGTGTCCCGATCTTTCGATGAGATGATTGTTTAGTTAAAATTTAGCCATTGCAACTTCGTGTACTTCGTTTGTGTCCAACGACTAGACCAAGACCGCTTACAGATCCCCACCTTTATCAATACTTCATATATACTCGCAATATTCATATTGCTTTTATCATATTCTTGCTTGTTCTTTGATTGCTTGCAGGAATAGACCTTCGTGGTCAGGTTGACTGTGCTCCAGCGTGCTCAATAACCTCTCGGAGTTGGTTTAGCGATTGCTAAGGCGCAACGTCATGGACGTTTGTAGTCGGGTCGTCAAAGTCATCTTCACCAAATCGATAGTTATCATCTCATCAAAAGATTGGGACACACCGCCTCTATCAAGTGGTATCAGTTTTCAGGTTGCTCGGTGAGAATTTCCTGTTTTCCCTAGATTAGATTTGTTTTCTTACCTATTGTCCAAGAAAAAGCCACAAAAAAGTTAGATCTATTCATCCTTTGTCCAAGCCAGTCCGAACCTTTGCAATTTTCTTTTCATTGTTTGCATTATTGAATTATCGATTGCATTGTCGTGTCGAGTTGCTGGTCTTAGTGTCTAATTCGTTTAGAGTTTCGAGTTCTGTTCACATTAGTCACGCCATCGCTGCATCATTATCCCTTCCGCTGTCCACCAATCCATCCATCAATTTCCACCACGTGCTACCCACCGTTCATTGTAATAATCATAGTTGAGATCGTTCACATCTTCTCTTGATCCAATCTACATCTTATCTAGTTTGTTTTGGAAAGAGAGAGAGAAAAAAAAGACGAAAAAAGAGAAAAAAAGTAAAAAAAAAAAGACAGAGAAAAAAAAAGAAAAGGAAAAAAAGTGTGAGGAAAAGAAAAAGAGAGAAAAATAAAATAGAATTTGGATCTATCTAGACTCAATCTCGTAGTTGAATTCGGATTGGAATCTGTTTTGTGCAATGTTCAGTAAAACTGGCATAATTTTCTCATACGAAGTCTGTTTTGGCTCCGCGAGTACTCAAATGAAAGCTAGCAACGAGACGCATCTAAATAGTTACAGAAGCAAGTTCCATATTTGGCACCTCAAAAGAGGCTTCTAAATAGGTCTTTTTGCTCTCCGAAGTTCGCGAACTCAGCTTATTCCAATTTTTCAAGCCAGTTTTAGAATTTTTTGACTCCTCATATCAACTCGGAATTGAGAGATTCTTTTTGCATTGGAAAGATTGTGTAGTAGCATGTTTTGAAAAAATTAATCAGAAAATTGGCTCAAACTTTTCAAGAGGAAAGTTGAAGAGAGAGTTGTTGTATATCGTGCTTGGCAGTTGTTTTTCATCATTATCTTTCATGCCGTTGTGATCTTAACTTATATCTTGCTGTCCAGAGCTACTTAGTATCCTTCATTGATTCTAGTTGTGCTACGCCGTGACCTCATTAGTGTTCTAGGCTCGCGTCTCTAGTCCGGTTTAGCCAAGGACCAACATAGTACCGTCGTTGAGCATTTATTCAACATTGCAACTTTGATTTGATTATTGCTAATTTTTTGCTACCATATATAGCCAACCCAGCTCCACATATTTCTACACCGTGTATACGTATGTTCCCCTGGCAATCGCTTTACACATCTTCAGAGTTACTTGAAACCGCTGGTTGCCTGTCACCACCTGCCGCATGGTAAGAACTTGTAAGATATTGATATTTGCTTTATTGTGAGCACTTTACAACCACATCCTAGTAGTTCATAGGAACATTGTTCTCGAATTTTGTTTCTTGTTTCTACTAATCATGACAGGCTCCGGAGATAGAAATTCTTGGACGACGGACACATCTTCACCATCACGAGAGTTGGGACAACACACACAAGCACAAGGTCAGGTTATCTCTTTACCGTCATTTGAGGATAGATTTATTCCTGCTATTTTTCTCACCTAGGAGCTTGAAGTAGAACAAGTTTTTAGTCACCATGACTTTTCTGAACTTGAACGAGTACGAGCTGCCACTAGAGCATTTACTGGTTTTGCTTCTGTTTGGTGGAGTGTGCATTGTAAGAAAAACATTGATAACCAACCCACAACTTGGAAAGATTTGAAAGATGTAATGAGACAACAATTTTCCCTCCTTACTATCGTCGTGAATTGCTTCGCAAATTTGAAAAATTTAAACAAGGCAACAACACTGTTCATGCTTACTACCAAGAGTTCAAATCTTATATGCATCATTGTGACATAGAAGAATCTGAGGATGATACAATGAATAGTTTTTTTGGTGGTTTGAACCATGATATTCAAGCAAGATTTCAGTATATTCCTCGTTGCATTACTGGTATGTATGTTCGTGCTTCGACCTTTGAGGGACAGTTACAGGAGGATACATTGGGTGACTACAACAACTACTATTCCAATTCATGCTCACTGCCATCGGTTGATTCCTCCACCGTTGCACCTACTAGAGCAACCACACCTCAGATTGTGAGTGCGACATCATCTCAAGTGTATGGTACATTGCCATTGTCCATACCTACATCAGCTACGTCTTTGCGACAAGGTAACAGTAAAGGTATTGATGATATAATTTCACATGAGAATGATGCATGCCTAATTAACTTAAATACATCATTTGTTGAGTTACCTATTGATTTTGGTACACCACCCATTTTAGAGAATTTTGTTACTGTCATGAATGTGTCTTGTAATCAAACAACTAAAATACCAACAATTTTGACTGCACCCATTGAATTAACTGTTGATGCAAAACAACCAATGTTTAATCATTTTGATATGACCTCTAATCGTGGTGATGATTCTGTGACCAATGACTTATTGCATGTTTGCTTATTTAAGCATGTTGTAGCATGTAAATTTGATGCAATTAAGGTTTATTCACCAATGTTAGGATGGTTTAATGATGAACATTGTCAACCTTTTGAAATAAATAAGAGCTTCGCTTATATGTGCAAACCGAGTTGCAATATTTTCATGCATTCTAGTTCTTGCGATAATATTTTGGCTTTAGGTTTTATGAACTATGAAGGTTACTCATGTATACATGTGTCATATGTGCAAAAACCAAGGGAAGTAAAAATGGATGACATATACATATACAACATGTACACTTTGTCTCTTTCGTTAGCCACATTTCAGATTAAGCAACACCGAGGACGGCTTTATTTTCAAGAAGGGGAGGATGATGAGGACATGACTACCTTGGATACGACCAAAAATATTGCATACATGTATCCTTGTGAGGTGATTTCTAATGCAAACTATGCAATAATTTATTTATGTCATCCAGGACAAACATACTTCACAAACTTTTGTGTCATTTCCAATTGCAGGTGTATGGTACATTTGTACAATGCACATATGAAGATAAGGGGAAAAGAGATGTTTAAGTGCTATTCAAAAAGTCCTCTCATGTCACTTTTGGGCCAAGAGAAGATAGAGTCCAAGTCTCTCACGTTCTGGATTCAGATTCAGACTGCACATCCATACCTGACTCAAAATGTCAAGAACTCTTTCATACGGACTCCAAATTGGGTGATTCTTTTTCTATTGGAAAGTAGATTTCGTGCTCTTTCCAACCCAATTGGAATCACCTTAATATCCGTCCGGAGCATTGAGTTATCAATGAAACAATATGACGCTACAGCAGAATCCGAATCAAACTAGAAGTCCTGATGAGGACATGAATACCATTGTTACACCCACAGCCCCTACTGCTACATATATGGGACCAATTACTAGAGCTTGTGATGAGGACATCAATACAATTGTTACACCCACAGCCCCTGCTGCTATACATACTGGACCAATTACTAGAGCTCGTGCACGCCAACTAAATTACCAGGTACTTTCGTTTCTTGGTAATGATTCTAATGTTCATGAGAATATGATGCTGCCTAAATTGGATACATTTGTTTTGCTTACAAATGAAGGGCCTAGCTTGGAGAAGGATGAACATTGGAGCAAGAACAAGCATGGAGATGATGGCATGCGCAAGGGAAACAAGAACGGAGTTACAAGTGATGATTTCAGGACTTTGAAGCCACCATAATGGGTGCATCAAGCCTTGGACGAAATATACAAGACGCCACTTCATAAATTTCGTCCCGAGGCTATTTTAGGTGCTGCGTCACCTTATTATTGGGCCAGGCCCATGTAATTTCGAAATACATAAGTATAGGCTATTTTTAGAGTCCGTATGTGTGGGGAGACAAGAGATAGGGTTGATTTCGGACCCCTCCACCAAGGGCCACGAAATTCCCCCCCTCTTCCTCCATATATACAGCCCTTAGGGCATCGTTTAGACTTTGGGTTTTGTTTAGATTAAAAGTTCGCCATAGCTGCAACTTCGCGTACTTCGTTTGTGTTCAACGACCAGACAAAGGCGTCACAGAACCCCACCTTGATCAATAAAGCTTTCATCTTATATTCGCAATATCCAGATTGCAATCTTAGTTTCTTGCTTGTTCTTCGTTTGCTCGCAGGAAACAGACCCTCGTGGTCAGGTTGATCGTGCTCCGGCGTGGTCAATAACCTCTCGGAGTTGGTTTAGCGATTGCTAAGGCGCGACGTCCTCGCACGTTCGTAGTCGGATCGTCAAAGTCGACTTCCACCAAACGATATCCATCATCTCATCGAAAGATCGGGACCCTCGCCTCTATTAGGAGGGGTCCGAAATCAACCCTATCTCTTGTTTCCCCACACATACGGACTCTAAAAATAGCCTATACTTATGTATTTCGAAATTACATGGGCCTGGCCCAATAATAAGGTGACGCAGCACCTAAAATAGCCTCGGGACGAAATTTATGAAGTGGCATCTTGTATATTTCGTCCAAGGCTTCATGCACCCATTATGGTGGCTTCAAAGTCCTGAAATCATCACTTGTAACTCCGTTATTGTTCCCCTTGCGCATGCCATCATCTCCATGCTTGTTCTTGCTCCAATGTTCATCCTTCTCCAAGCTAGGCCCTTCATTTGTAAGCAAAACAAATGTATCCAATTTAGGCAGCATCATATTCTCATGAACATTAGAATCATTACCAAGAAACGAAAGTACCTGGTAATTTAGTTGGCGTGCACGAGCTCTAGTAATTGGTCCAGTATGTATAGCAGCAGGGGCTGTGGGTGTAACAATTGTATTGATGTCCTCATCAGAAACACAAATCCATCGTTAACGACAAACTTGTTCCACATTCTTCCCTCTTTACAATTCTGCATTACATCTTTAAAATCAGCATCATGCACATATTGATCTTTGATGGTCTCCAAACCAAATATTTTGAAGTCAAGTTGTGAAAGCATAGTATAGCGACGAGACAATGCATCAGCAATAACATTTTCTTTTCCCTTCTTGTGTTTAATCACATAAGGGAAAGTCTCAATGAATTCAACCCATTTAGCATGTCTACGATTCAGTTTAGCTTGACTTTTAATATGTTTCAAAGATTCATGATCAGAATGTATAACAAATTCTTTGGGCCATAAATAATGTTGCCATGTTTCTAAAGTCCGAACAAGAGCATATAATTCTTTATCATAAGTAGAATAATTCAGACTAGGCCCACTCAATTTTTCAGAAAAGTATGCAACAGGTTTGCCATCTTGTAATAATACACCTCCTAATCCAATTCCACTAGCATCACATTCAAGCTCAAAAGTCTTATTAAAATCAGGAAGTTGGAGTAAAGGAGCATGTGTCAACTTATCTTTCAATACCGTGAAGGCTTCTTCCTGTGCGGTACCCCAAACAAAAGGCACATCCTTCTTTGTAAGCTCGTTGAGAGGTGCAGCAATGGTGCTGAAATCTCTCACAAAACGCCTATAGAATCCAGCGAGGCCAAGAAAACTCCTCACTTGTGTGACCGTTTTGGGCTGCGGCCAACTCTCAATAGCTTCAATCTTGGCTTTGTCAACTTCAATTCCCTGTGGAGTAACAACATAGCCAAGAAAAGATACTCGGTCGGTGCAAAAGGTGCACTTCCCAAGGTTACCAAACAAACGTGCATCACGTAGAGCAATAAAAACAGCACGTAAATGTTCCAAATGTTCTTCCAAAGATCTGCTATAAATCAGTATGTCACCAAAGTAAACTACCACAAATCGTCCAATGAAAGCACGTAAAACTTCGTTCATTAATCTCATGAAAGTACTAGGTGCATTAGTTAACCCAAAAGGCATGACTAACCACTCATATAATCCAAACTTAGTTTTAAATGCTGTTTTCCATTCATCTCCCAATTTCATACGAATTTGATGGTAGCCACTACGCAAATCAACTTTGGAGAATATTGTAGAGCCACTCAATTCATCAAGCATATCATCTAGCCTAGGAATAGGATGACGATAACGAATAGTAATATTATTAATGCCTCTACAATCAACACACATACGTGATGTACCATCCTTTTTCGGCACTAGAATAATAGGAACAGCACAAGGACTAAGGGATTCACGTATATAACCTTTATCGAGAAGCTCTTGTACTTGGCGCATAATCTCCTTCGTCTCCTCTGGATTGGTACGGTATGGTGCACGGTTTGGCAGTGAAGCACCGGGAATTAAGTCAATCTGATGCTCAATCCCTCGAATAGGCGGTAATCCCGGTGGCACGTCTTGTGGAAAGACGTCAGCGAACTCCTGCAAAATGTTAGTGACAGCAGGAGGCAAAGAGGAAGGCACGTCCTCGAATGAAAATAATGCCTCTTTGCACACAAAAGCATAGCAAACAGATTTGCTGAAATCTAGCTCATCAATATCAGATTTGGTGGCAAATAAACATGCACTTTTCAATTTAATTTCAGAAGCAACACTAGATGGTTTACTATTAGACTTCATTTGTTGCTCAAATTCTTTTGCCACAATCTGATTTTCACTCTTATTCGTCTCCTGTTTTGCTTTATTAGCTCTATTAATATCATCTTTCAAAATGGAATCAGGAGTCATAGGAAGCAAAGTAATATTTTTATCCTTATGAACAAGAGTATAGTGATTGTTTCTACCATGGTGTACAGAATTTTTATCAAATTGCCATGGTCTACCAAGTAATAAGGAACATGCTTGCATAGGTACCACATCACAATCAACATAATCAGCATATGTAGAGATACTAAAATGCACACGAACAGTACGTGTTACCTTAACCTTGCCGCTGTTGTTGAACCATTGGATGTAGTAAGGATGTGGATGTGGTCTTGTGGTGAGAGAAAGCTTCTCCACCATCTCCATGCTAGCCAAGTTGTTGCAGCTCCCTCCGTCTATGATGACGCGCACAGAACGTTCCTTCACAACTCCCTTGGTATGGAACAAATTGTCCCTCTGATTTTGCTCAGCTTGTGTGATCTGCACACTCAAAACACGTTGAGCAACTAAACATTCATACCTGTCAACGTCTTCAGGAGCCATGTATTGCGTCTCATGATCAGAATCATCTCCACCATGTTCTTCACGTGTAATAAGAGCCAAAGTCTCCTCATCATAGTCACTAGCAGACTCATATCCACCATCCGCGATAGCAATCATCACATGCGGAGATTTGCATTCTCTCGCATAATGACCTCCTCCCTTACAACGACGACAAATAATATCACTTGTGTGCCCTGTTGATGCCATGGAAGAAGAAGAATGCTGTGCAGGCCCCGCAGGTGCGCTCTTGGCAGATAATGGTGGTTGTGCCTGTTTTCTTGTATCACGGCTGGAGGTGGCACCGGATGGAGGTGCTGGTGCAGTTGAAGTAGAAGATGCACGTGGTGTCCATGATGAAGGTCGGCCTGCAGAAAAGTTAGTTCGCCCCAATGCTTGTCGATCCTGCACTTCACGTTCAGCTTTACAAGCAAGATGGAATAAACGAGTGATATTAGTATACTCCTTATAGTCTAGAATGGTCTGAATCTATCTATTTAATCCACCCAGAAAACGTGCAAGCATAGCTTCATTCTCCTCAACAATACCACATCTAATCATGCCAGATTGTAATTCCTGATAATATTCTTCTACAGAATTTTTCCCTTGTCTTAAACGCTGCAATTTTTGAAGCAATTCACGTTGATAATATGGTGGAACCCAACGCGTACGCATAGCAGTTTTCAAAGCAGCCCAAGTAGTTGGAATAGGATATAATCTACAATGTTCAGACCACCATACACATGCAAAACTAGTGAAAGCACAAACAGCAGCAGCAACTCGTCTCTCCTCAGGATATTGTAAACATGTAAATCGTTGTTCAGTTTCTAACTCCCAAGTAAGATATATATCAGGAACATATCTACCCTCAAATGGTGGAATATTCAATTTCAGTTTAGGAATATGGACATCATCTCGTACCTGAGGTGGTGGTGCAGGCCTACCATTACGAATATATACCTGAGGTCGACCTGCTGGTGGTGGTGCTGGTGGCTGCTCGTAGATCTGATTTTGATCAACCTCATCCTCATAATCGCCCGCATACTCATCATCCTCCTGGGTACGAGCAACAGCAGTAGCAGGAGCCATAGAAGTATCAACAGCAGCACCAACAGTTTGGCCAAACGCAAGAGGAACACGGCTCGCTCGGCGAAGGTCTATTTCGTGACGTGGAGGTAGACGTTGTTGTTGTTGTTGGAGAGGTGCGTTAGGTGCAGCGGGTGGTGGTGGTGGAAGACGCGCGAGCAATTCATTAAATCTGTTATCGAGCTTTGTTTCGAACGTCTTCTCAAGGCCAGTGATCTTCTCCATGGCCTCTTCAAAATTGTTCAGCACATCTTGCACCTGTTCAGTCATCATTTGCTGAAACTTATCATGAAGCTCCTTGTTCGATAAATTCTCCCAGTCAATCTCGTCGGCTTGTGATCCTGGCATGGTTAGCAGCAATAGAAACACACAAGAATATGATCCTACAGACTACGAACAAGTGGTGGTGGTGGGTGTCACAAATCCGTCAAGCAAAACTCAAATTCTTACCAGTTCTTACCCAGCAACAGGCGGTGATCGGCAACCGTTGTAGTCAAAACTCTCAAAGCTTGGATAGAGCGATTACCAGGGAGAGTCAAACGCACGACGTAGATGTATGTGGAGCTGGGAAGGCTTATAATATGGTAGCAAAAAGGGTCAGCAATAATCAATTCAGAGATGCAAAGTTGAATAAACGCTCAACGACGGTACTGTGCTGGTCCTAGGGTAGACTGTGCTAGAGACGCGAGCCTAGAACACCAACAAAATCACGGCGCGGCACGTAAACAAGGGAGGAGCACACTCTGAATTTTTTTTCTCTTTTTTTTGCACTTTTCTTTCCTCTTTTTTTTTGCTCCGCAACAATTTTTTTTGAAAAAGTCTACAAATGGTCCAAAAACTGCCTAGCCAGAATTTTCCAGACTTAGTTTTTTTTTTTGAAATTGGAACTATTTTTCTTCTGCGGATGGCTCGAAAGTTGGGGAGTCCTTCTCTGTCACGACTCGGAGTATCGCGTGATCTAGAAATCGAGAACAATGCAACAATTACTGGACTCGGACTAGGACTGGTGGCGGAGATGAATCTGGTGGAACTCGGACTGGTGACGGAGATGAATCTGGTGGAACACGGACAGGTGGCGGATATATGTTGCAGGTGAACTCGGATTGGCGTGATGGCGGCGGATATGTGGTGGCGTATATGGATTCGGATTGGCGGTGAATATGTGGTGGTGGTATATTGATGAGGACATCAATACCCTTGTTACACCCACAGGCCCTGCTGCTATACATACTGGACCAATTACTAGAGCTCGCGCACGCCAACTAAATTACCAGGTACTTTCGTTTCTTGGTAATGATTCTAATGTTCATGAGAATATGATGCTGCCTAAATTGGATACATTTGTTTTGCTTACAAATGAAGGGCCTAGCTTGGAGAAGGATGAACATTGGAGCAAGAACAAGCATGGAGATGATGGCATGCGCAAGGGGAACAAGAACGGAGTTACAAGTGATGATTTCAGGACTTTGAAGCCACCATAATGGGTGCATGAAGCCTTGGACGAAATATACAATATGCCACTTCATAAATTTCGTCCCGAGGCTATTTTAGGTGCTGCGTCACCTTATTATTGGGCCAGGCCCATGTAATTTCGAAATACATAAGTATAGGCTATTTTTAGAGTCCGTATGTGTGGGGAAACAAGAGATAGGGTTGATTTCGGACCCCTCCACCAAGGGCCACGAAATTCCCCCCTCTTCCTCCATATATACAGCCCTTAGGGCATCGTTTAGACTTTGGGTTTTGTTTAGATTAAAAGTTCGCCATAGCTGCAACTTCGCGTACTTCGTTTGTGTTCAACGACCAGACAAAGGCGTCACAGAACCCCACCTTGATCAAATAAAGCTTTCATCTTATATTCGCAATATCTAGATTGCAATCTCAGTTTCTTGCTTGTTCTTCGTTTTCTCGCAGGAAACAAACCCTCGTGGTCAGGTTGATCGTGCTCCGGCGTGGTCAATAACCTCTCGGAGTTGGTTTAGCGATTGCTAAGGCGCGACGTCCTCGCACGTTCGTAGTCGGATCGTCAAAGTCGACTTCCACAAAAGCGATATCCATCATCTCATCGAAAGACGGGACACCTTTGCCTCTATCACATCGTCGTGTCAAGTTGCTGGTCTTAGAGTCTAGTCTTTTAGAGTTTTGAGTTCTGGTCATAAGTTGTCACGCCACCGCCACACCATCATCATCGCCCATCTACCACTTTTGCTTATCCGCCACCACTCTGAATCCATATCCATATACCACCACCAATCCATATCCATATACCACCACCGCTACCATATACCACCACCGCTGCCATATACCACAACCATATATCCACCACCAATCCGAGTTCTTCTCATATTAGGTTTGTTCTTGAGATCAATCTAATTTCTGATTCGTGTTTCCTTGCCTGCGTAGGTCTCGGAAAAAAAAGAGAGTCTGGAGACCCCCGGGCAGTTTTTAGGCCAAAATTTTCACGGCCAATTTTTTTTCCCTATCCTATTTTTAGGCTTTTCTGAGTCTTTTGAGCCACGTGCCATCATAGTGATTTTTTGTCGCACTTTTTCATCGTCGCTGCCCTGATTTCCGAAAAAAAAAGTGAAAAAAAATTCCGTGCCCATCCTATCAGTTTGACGAGGGAAGAGTTTTGAGACACTCGCCATTATAGTGAAAAAAAAGAGGAGCGCAAAAAAAAGGAGCGCAAAAAAAAGAGCGAAAAAAAAGTGTTCCAGAGTGTGCTTTTCCCTTATTTACGTGCAGTGCCGTGATTTTGTTAGTGTTCTAGGCTCGCGTCTCTAGCATAGTCTAGCTGATGAGGACATCAATACAATTGTTACACCCACAGCCCCTGCTGCTATACATACTGGACCAATTACTAGAGCTCGTGCACGCCAACTAAATTACCAGGTACTTTCGTTTCTTGGTAATGATTCTAATGTTCATGAGAATATGATGCTGCCTAAATTGGATACATTTGTTTTGCTTACAAATGAAGGGCCTAGCTTGGAGAAGGATGAACATTGGAGCAAGAACAAGCATGGAGATGATGGCATGCGCAAGGGAAACAAGAACGGAGTTACAAGTGATGATTTCAGGACTTTGAAGCCACCATAATGGGTGCATCAAGCCTTGGACGAAATATACAAGACGCCACTTCATAAATTTCGTCCCGAGGCTATTTTAGGTGCTGCGTCACCTTATTATTGGGCCAGGCCCATGTAATTTCGAAATACATAAGTATAGGCTATTTTTAGAGTCCGTATGTGTGGGGAGACAAGAGATAGGGTTGATTTCGGACCCCTCCACCAAGGGCCACGAAATTCCCCCCCTCTTCCTCCATATATACAGCCCTTAGGGCATCGTTTAGACTTTGGGTTTTGTTTAGATTAAAAGTTCGCCATAGCTGCAACTTCGCGTACTTCATTTGTGTTCAACGACCAGACAAAGGCGTCACAGAACCCCACCTTGATCAATAAAGCTTTCATCTTATATTCGCAATATCCAGATTGCAATCTTAGTTTCTTGCTTGTTCTTCGTTTGCTCGCAGGAAACAGACCCTCGTGGTCAGGTTGATCGTGCTCCGGCGTGGTCAATAACCTCTCGGAGTTGGTTTAGCGATTGCTAAGGCGCGACGTCCTCGCACGTTCGTAGTCGGATCGTCAAAGTCGACTTCCACCAAAGCGAAATCCACCATCTCATCGAAAGACGGGACACCTTTTCCCCTATCATTATACCATGTCATAAAAGCGATGATGCTGTTAATGTTGCTGATTTGTTCTTTCGTGAAATTATTCGCTTGCATGGTGTGCCAAATACTATTGTTTCAGATCGTGGTACTAAATTTCTTAGCCACTTTTGGAGATGTTTATGGGCTAAGTTGGGGACTAAACTGCTTTTTAGTACTACTTGTCACCCCCAAACTGATGGACAAACTGAAGTAGTCAATAGAACGTTGTCTACTATGCTTAGGGCTGTTTTGAAGAATAATAAGAAAATGTGGGAGGAATGCTTGCCTCATATTGAATTTGCTTATAATCGTTCATTGCATTCTACTACTAAGATGTGCCCTTTTGAAGTTGTGTATGGTTTCCTACCTCGTGCACCTATTGATTTGTTGCCTCTTCCATCTTCGGAGAAGGTTAATTTTGATGCTAAACAACGTGCTGAATTGATTTTAAAAATGCATGAGTTAACTAAGGAAAACATTGAGCGCATTAATGCTAAATATAAACTTGCTGGAGATAAGGGTAGAAAACATGTTGTGTTTGCACCTGGAGATCTTGTTTGGTTACATTTGCGTAAGGATAGATTTCCTGATTTGCGCAAATCAAAGTTAATGCCACGTGCTGATGGTCCCTTTAAGGTGTTAGAGAAATAAATGATAATGCATATAAACTTGAGCTGCCTGCAGATTTTGGGGTTAGTCCCACTTTTAACATTGCAGATTTGAAGCCTTATTTGGGTGAGGAAGATGAACTTCCGTCGAGGACGACTTCATTTCAAGAAGGGGAGGATGATGAGGACATCAATACAATTGTTACACCCACAGCCCCTGCTGCTATACATACTGGACCAATTACTAGAGCTCGTGCACGCCAACTAAATTACCAGGTACTTTCGTTTCTTGGTAATGATTCTAATGTTCATGAGAATATGATGCTGCCTAAATTGGATACATTTGTTTTGCTTACAAATGAAGGGCCTAGCTTGGAGAAGGATGAACATTGGAGCAAGAACAAGCATGGAGATGATGGCATGCGCAAGGGAAACAAGAACGGAGTTACAAGTGATGATTTCAGGACTTTGAAGCCACCATAATGGGTGCATCAAGCCTTGGACGAAATATACAAGACGCCACTTCATAAATTTCGTCCCGAGGCTATTTTAGGTGCTGCGTCACCTTATTATTGGGCCAGGCCCATGTAATTTCGAAATACATAAGTATAGGCTATTTTTAGAGTCCGTATGTGTGGGGAAACAAGAGATAGGGTTGATTTCGGACCCCTCCACCAAGGGCCACGAAATTCCCCCCCCTCTTCCTCCATATATACAGCCCTTAGGGCATCGTTTAGACTTTGGGTTTTGTTTAGATTAAAAGTTCGCCATAGCTGCAACTTCGCGTACTTCGTTTGTGTTCAACGACCAGACAAAGGCGTCACAGAACCCCACCTTGATCAATAAAGCTTTCATCTTATATTCGCAATATCCAGATTGCAATCTTAGTTTCTTGCTTGTTCTTCGTTTGCTCGCAGGAAACAGACCCTCGTGGTCAGGTTGATCGTGCTCCGGCGTGGTCAATAACCTCTCGGAGTTGGATTAGCGATTGCTAAGGCGCGACGTCCTCGCACGTCCGTAGTCGGATCGTCAAAGTCGACTTCCACCAAACGATATCCATCATCTCATCGAAAGATCGGGACCCTCGCCTCTATCAGCTTGGGCATGCCAATTAAATTATCAGGTACTTTCGTTTCTTGGTAATGATTCTAATGTTCATGAGAATATGATGCTGCCTAAATTGGATACATTTGTTTTGCTTACAAATGAAGGGCCTAGCTTGGAGAAGGATGAACATTGGAGCAAGAACAAGCATGGAGATGATGCCATGCGCAAGGGGAACAAGAACGGAGTTACAAGTGATGATTTCAGGACTTTGAAGCCACCATAATGGGTGCATGAAGCCATGGACGAAATATACAAGATGCCACTTCATAAATTTGTCCCGAGGCTATTATAGGTGCTGCGTCACCTTTTTATTGGGCCAGACCCATGTAATTTCGAAATACATAAGTATAGGCTATTTTTAGAGTCCGTATGTGTGGGGAAACAAGAGATAGGGTTGATTTCGGACCCCTCCACCAAGGGCCACGAAATTCCCCCTCTCTTCCTCCATATATACAACCCTTAGGGCACCGTTTAGACTTTGGGTTTTGTTTAGATTAAAAGTTTGCCATAGCTGCAACTTCGCGTACTTCGTTTGTGTTCAACGACCAGACAAAGGCGTCACAGAACCCCACCTTGATCAATAAAGCTTTCATCTTATATTCGCAATATCCAGATTGCAATCTCAGTTTCTTGCTTGTTCTTTGTTTGCTCGCAGGAAACAGACCCTCGTGGTCAGGTTGATCGTGTTCCGGCGTGGTCAATAACCTCTCGGAGTTGGTTTAGCGATTGCTAAGGCGCGACGTCCTCGCACGTTCGTAGTCGGATCGTCAAAGTCGACTACCACCAAAGCGATATCCATCATCTCATCGAAAGACGGGACACCTTTGCCTCTATCAAGTGGTATCAGATTTCCGGTTGCTCGGTGAGATTTTACAGTTTTTCGTAGTTTAGATCGAGTCTGTTCTTCATACCTATAGTCCACGAAAAAGCCAAAAAAAATTAGGGTTAGTTCATCCCATCCGAACCAATCTGAGCCTTGCATAATCTTTTCTGTATTTGCTTTGTTGAATTTGCGGTTGCATCGTCGTGTCCAGTTGCTGGTCTTAGCGTCTAGTCTTTTAGAGTTTCGAGTTCTGTTCACAAGTTGTCACGTCGCCGCTGCCATATATCACCACCGCATCATCATCGTCGCTGTTGCCATATACCACCACCACATATTCACCGCCAATCCGAATCCATATACGCCACCACATATCCGCCGCCATCACGCCAATCCGAGTTCACCTGCAACATATATCCGCCACCTGTCCGTGTTCCACCAGATTCATCTCCGCCACCAGTCCGAGTTCCACCAGATTCATCTCCGCCACCTGTCCTAGTCCGAGTCCAGTAATTGTTGCATTGTTCTCGATTTCCAGATCACGCGACACTCTGAGTCGTGACAGAGAAGGACTCCCCAACTTCCGAGCCATCCGCAGAAGAAAAATAGTTCCAATTTCAAAAAAAAAGTCTGGAAAATTCTGGCTAGGCAGTTTTTAGACCATTTGTAGACTTTTTCGAAAAAAAATTGTTGCGGAGCAAAAAAAAAAGAGGAAAAAAAAGTGCAAAAAAAAGAGAAAAAAAATTCAGAGTGTGCTCCTCCCTTGTTTACGTGCTGCGCCGTGATTTTGTTGGTGTTCTAGGCTCGCGTCTCTAGCACAGTCTAGCCTAGGACCAGCACAGTACCGTCGTTGAGCGTTTATTCAACTTTGCATCTCTGAATTGATTATTGCTGACCGTTTTTGCTACCATATTATAAGCCTTCCCAGCTCCACATACATCTACGTCGTGCGTTTGACTCTCCCTGGTCATCGCTCTATCCAAGCTTTGAGAGTTTTGACTACAACGGTTGCCGATCACCGCCTATTGCTGGGTAAGAACTGGTAAGAATTTGAGTTTTGCTTGACGGATTTGTGACACCCACCACCACCACTTGTTCGTAGTCTCTAGGATCATATTCTTGTGTGTTTCTATTGCTGCTAACCATGCCAGGATCACAAGCCGACGAGATTGACTGGGAGAATTTATCGAACAAGGAGCTTCATGATAAGTTTCAGGAAATGATGACTGAACAGGTGCAAGATGTGCTGAACAATTTTGAAGAGGCCATGGAGAAGATCACTGGCCTTGAGAAGACGTTCGAAACAAAGCTCGATAACAAGTTTAATGAATTGCTCGCGCGTCTTCCACCACCACCACCCGCTGCACCTAACGCACCTCTCCAACAACAACAACAACGACTACCTCCACGTCGCGAAACAGACCTCCGCCAAGCAAGCCGTGTTCCTCTTGCGTTTGGCCAAACTGTTGGTGCTGCTGTTGATACTTCTGTGGCTCCTGCTGCTGATGCGGAGGAGGATGATTATGTGGGAGATTATGAGGATGAGGTTGATCAAAATCAGCACTACGTGCAGCCACCTGTACCACCACCAGCAGGTCGACCTCAGGTATATATTCGTAATGGTAGGCCTGCACCACCACCTCAGGTACGAGATGATGTCCATATTCCTAAACTGAAAATGAATATTCCACCATTTGAGGGTAGATATGTTCCCGATATATATCTTACTTGGGAGTTAGAAACTGAACAACGATTTACATGTTTACAATATCCTGAGGAGAGATGAGTTGCTGCTGCTGTTTGTGCTTTCACTAGTTTTGCATGTGTATGGTGGTCTGAACATTGTAGATTATATCCTATTCCAACTACTTGGGCTGCTTTGAAAACTGCTATGCGTACGCATTGGGTTCCACCATATTATCAACGTGAATTGCTTCAAAAATTGCAGCGTTTAAGACAAGGGAAAAATTCTGTAGAAGAATATTATCAGGAATTACAAACTGGCATGATTAGATGTGGTATTGTTGAGGAGAATGAAGCTATGCTTGCACGTTTTCTGGGTGGATTAAATAGAGAGATTCAGACCATTCTAGACTATAAGGAGTATACTAATATCACTCGTTTATTCCATCTTGCTTGTAAAGCTGAACGTGAAGTGCAGGATCGACAAGCATTCGAACTAACTTTTCTGCAGGCCGACCTTCATCATGGACACCACATGCATCTTCTACTTCAACTGCACCAGCACCTCCATCCGGTGCCACCTCCAGCCGTGATACAAGAAAACAGGCACAACCACCATTATCTGCCAAGAGCGCACCTGCTGGGCCTGCACAGAGTTCTTCTTCTTCCATGGCATCAACAGGGCACACAAGTGATATTATTTGTCGTTGTTGTAAGGGAGGAGGTCATTATGCGAGAGAATGCAAATCTCCGCGTGCGATGATTGCTACCGCGGATGGTGGATATGAGTCCGCTAGTGACTATGATGAGGAGACTTTGGCTCTTATTACACGTGAAGAACATGGTGGAGATGATTCTGATCATGAGACGCAATACATGGCTCCTGAAGACGCTGACAGGTATGAATGTTTAGTTGCTCAACGTGTTTTGAGTGTGCAGATCACACGAGCTGAGCAAAATCAGAGGCACAATTTGTTCCATACCAAGGGAGTTGTGAAGGAACGTTCTGTGCGCGTCATCATAGACGGAGGGAGCTGCAACAACTTGGCTAGCATGGAGATGGTGGAGAAGCTTTCTCTCACCACAAGACCACATCCACATCCTTACTACATCCAATGGTTCAACAACAGCGGCAAGGTTAAGGTAACACGTACTGTTCGTGTGCATTTTAGTATCTCTACATATGCTGATTATGTTGATTGTGATGTGGTACCTATGCAAGCATGTTCCTCATTACTTGGTAGACCATGGCAATTTGATAAAAAATCTGTACACCATGGTAGAAACAATCACTATACTCTTGTTCATAAGGATAAAAATATTACTTTGCTTACTATGACTCCTGATTCCATTTTGAAAGATGATATTAATAGAGCTAATAAAGCAAAATAGGAGACGAATAAGAGTGAAAATCAGATTGTGGCAAAAGAATTTGAGCAACAAATGAAGCCTAATAATAAACCATCTAGTGTTGCTTCTGAAATTAAATTGAAAAGTGCATGTTTATTTGCCACCAAATCTGATATTGATGAGCTAGATTTCAGCAAATCTGTTTGCTATGCTTTTGTGTGCAAAGAGGCATTATTTTCATTCGAGGACGTGCCTTCCTCTTTGCCTCCTGCTGTCACTAACATTTTGCAGGAGTTCGCTGACGTCTTTCCACAAGACGTGCCACCGGGATTACCGCCTATTCGAGGAATTGAGCATCAGATTGACTTAATTCCCGGTGCTTCACTGCCAAACCGTGCACCATACCGTACCAATCCAGAGGAGACGAAGAAGATTATGCGTCAAGTACAAGAGCTTCTCGACAAAGGTTATATACGTGAATCCCTTAGTCCTTGTGATGTTCCTATTATTCTAGTGCCGAAAAAGGATGGTACATCACGTATGTGTGTTGATTGTAGAGGCATTAATAATATTACTATTCGTTATCGTCATCCTATTCCTAGGCTAGATGATATGCTTGATGAATTGAGTGGCTCTACAATATTCTCCAAAGTTGATTTGCGTAGTGGATACCATCAAATTCATATGAAATTGGGAGATGAATGGAAAACAACATTCAAAATTAAGTTTTGGATTATATGAGTGGTTAGTCATGCCTTTTGGGTTAACTAATGCACCTAGTACTTTCATGAGATTAATGAACGAAGTTTTACATGCTTTCATTGGACGATTTGTGGTAGTTTACTTTGATGACATATTGATTTATAGCAGATCTTTGGAAGAACATTTGGAACATTTACGTGCTATTTTTATTGCTCTACGTGATGCACGTTTGTTTGGTAACCTTGGGAAGTGCACCTTTTGCACCGACCGAGTATCTTTTCTTGGCTATGTTGTTACTCCATAGGGAATTGAAGTTGATAAAGCCAAGATTGAAGCTATTGAGAGTTGGCCGCAACCCAAAACAGTCACACAAGTGAGGAGTTTTCTTGGCCTCGCTTGATTCTATAGGCGTTTTGTGAGAGATTTCAGCACCATTGCTGCACCTCTCAATGAGCTTACAAAGAAAGATGTGCCCTTATTTTGGGGTACCGCACAGGAAGAAGCCTTCTCGGTATTGAAAGATAAGTTGACACATGCTCCTTTACTCCAACTTACTGATTTTAATAAGACTTTTGAGCTTGAATGTGATGCTAGTGGAATTGGATTAGGCGGTGTGTTATTACAAGATGGCAAACCTGTTGCATACTTTTCTGAAAAATTGAGTGGGCCTAGTCTGAATTATTCTACTTATGATAAAGAATTATATGCTCTTGTTCGGACTTTAGGAACATGGCAACATTATTTATGGCCCAAAGAATTTGTTATACATTCTGATCATGAATCTTTGAAACATATTAAAAGTCAAGCTAAACTGAATCGTAGACATGCTAAATGGGTTGAATTCATTGAGACTTTTCCTTATGTCATTAAACACAAGAAGGGAAAAGAAAATGTTATTGCTGATGCATTGTCTCGCCGCTATACTATGCTTTCACAACTTGACTTCAAAATATTTGGTTTGGAGACCATCAAAGATCAATATGTGCATGATGCTGATTTTAAAGATGTAATGCAGAATTGTAAAGAACGAAGAATGTGGAACAAGTTCGTCGTTAACGATGGATTTGTGTTTCGTGCTAACAAGCTATGCATTCCAGCTAGCTCCGTTCGTCTTTTGTTGTTGCAGGAGGCGCATGGAGGAGGATTAATGGGACACTTTGGCGTGAAGAAGACGGAGGACGTACTTGCTACACATTTCTTTTGGCCAAAGATGAGACGGGATGTTGAGCGTTTTATTGCTCGATGCACTACATGTCAAAAAGCTAAGTCACGACTCAATCCTCATGGTTTATATATGCCTTTGCCTGTACCTAGTGTTCCTTGGGAGGTTATATCTATGGACTTTGTTTTAGGTTTACCTCGAACAAAGAAGGGGAGGGATAGCATATTTGTTGTCGTGGATAGATTCTCGAAAATGGCACACTTTATACCATGTCATAAAAGCGATGATGCTGTTAATGTTGCTGATTTGTTCTTTCGTGAAATTATTCGCTTGCATGGTGTGCCAAATACTATTGTTTCAAATCGTGATACTAAATTTCTTAGCCACTTTTGGAGATGTTTATGGGCTAAGTTGGGGACTAAACTGCTTTTTAGTACTACTTGTCACCCCCAAACTGATGGACAAACTGAAGTAGTCAATAGAACGTTGTCTACTATGCTTAGGGCTGTTTTGAAGAATAATAAGAAAATGTGGGAGGAATGCTTGCCTCATATTGAATTCGCTTATAATCGTTCATTGCATTCTACTACTAAGATGTGCCCTTTTGAAGTTGTGTATGGTTTCCTACCTCGTGCACCTATTGATTTGTTGCCTCTTCCATCTTCGGAGAAGGTTAATTTTGATGCTAAACAACGTGCTGAATTGATTTTAAAAATGCATGAGTTAACTAAGGAAAACATTGAGCGCATGAATGCTAAATATAAACTTGCTGGAGATAAGGGTAGAAAACATGTTGTGTTTACACCTGGAGATCTTGTTTGGTTACATTTGCGTAAGGATAGATTTCCTGATTTGCGCAAATCAAAGTTAATGCCACGTGCTGATGGTCCCTTTAAGGTGTTAGAGAAAATAAATGATAATGCATATAAACTTGAGCTGCCTGCAAATTTTGGGGTTAGTCCCACTTTTAACATTGCAGATTTGAAGCCTTATTTGGGTGAGGAAGATGAACTTCCGTCGAGGACGACTTCATTTCAAGAAGGGGAGGATGATGAGGACATCAATACAATTGTTACACCCACAGCCCCTGCTGCTATACATACTGGACCAATTACTAGAGCTCGTGCACGCCAACTAAATTACCAGGTACTTTCGTTTCTTGGTAATGATTCTAATGTTCATGAGAATATGATGCTGCCTAAATTGGATACATTTGTTTTGCTTACAAATGAAGGGCCTAGCTTGGAGAAGGATGAACATTGGAGCAAGAACAAGCATGGAGATGATGGCATGCGCAAGGGGAACAAGAACGGAGTTACAAGTGATGATTTCAGGACTTTGAAGCCACCATATTGGGTGCATGAAGCCTTGGACGAAATATACAAGATGCCACTTCATAAATTTCGTCCCGAGGCTATTTTAGGTGCTGCGTCACCTTATTATTGGGCCAGGCCCATGTAATTTCGAAATACATAAGTATAGGCTATTTTTAGAGTCCGTATGTGTGGGGAAACAAGAGATAGGGTTGATTTCGGACCCCTCCACCAAGGGCCACGAAATTCCCCCCTCTTCCTCCATATATACAGCCCTTAGGGCATCGTTTAGACTTTGGGTTTTGTTTAGATTAAAAGTTCGCCATAGCTGCAACTTCGCGTACTTCGTTTGTGTTCAACGACCAGACAAAGGCGTCACAGAACCCCACCTTGATCAATAAAGCTTTCATCTTATATTCGCAATATCCAGATTGCAATCTCAGTTTCTTGCTTGTTCTTCGTTTGCTCGCAGGAAACAGACCCTCGTGGTCAGGTTGATCGTGCTCCGGCGTGGTCAATAACCTCTCGGAGTTGGTTTAGCGATTGCTAAGGCGCGACGTCCTCGCACGTTCGTAGTCGGATCGTCAAAGTCGACTGCCACCAAAGCGATATCCATCATCTCATCGAAAGACGGGACACCTTTGCCTCTATCATATGCTCTTGTTCGGACTTTAGAAACATGGCAACATTATTTATGGCCCAAAGAATTTGTTATACATTCTGATCATGAATCTTTGAAACATATTAAAAGTCAAGCTAAACTGAATCGTAGACATGCTAAATGGGTTGAATTCATTGAGACTTTTCCTTATGTCATTAAACACAAGAAGGGAAAAGAAAATGTTATTGCTGATGCATTGTCTCGCCGCTATACTATGCTTTCACAACTTGACTTCAAAATATTTGGTTTGGAGACCATCAAAGATCAATATCTGCATGATGCTGATTTTAAAGATGTAATGCAGAATTGTAAAGAAGGAAGAATGTGGAACAAGTTCGTCGTTAACGATGGATTTGTGTTTCGTGCTAACAAGCTATGCATTCCAGCTAGCTCCGTTCGTCTTTTGTTGTTGCAGGAGGCGCATGGAGGAGGATTAATGGGACACTTTGGCGTGAAGAAGACGGAGGACGTACTTGCTACACATTTCTTTTGGCCAAAGATGAGACGGGATGTTGAGCGTTTTATTGCTCGATGCACTACATGTCAAAAAGCTAAGTCACGACTCAATCCTCATGGTTTATATATGCCTTTGCCTGTACCTAGTGTTCCTTGGGAGGATATATCTATGGACTTTGTTTTAGGTTTACCTCGAACAAAGAAGGGGAGGGATAGCATATTTGTTGTCGTGGATAGATTCTCGAAAATGGCACACTTTATACCATGTCATAAAAGCGCTGATGCTGTTAATGTTGCTGATTTGTTCTTTCGTGAAATTATTCGCTTGCATGGTGTGCCAAATACTATTGTTTCAAATCGTGATACTAAATTTCTTAGCCACTTTTGGAGATGTTTATGGGCTAAGTTGGGGACTAAACTACTTTTTAGTACTACTTGTCACCCCCAAACTGATGGACAAACTGAAGTAGTCAATAAAACGTTGTCTACTATGCTTAGGGCTGTTTTGAAGAATAATAAGAAAATGTGGGAGGAATGCTTGCCTCATATTGAATTTGCTTATAATCGTTCATTGCATTCTACTACTAAGATGTGCCCTTTTGAAGTTGTGTATGGTTTCCTACCTCGTGCACCTATTGATTTGTTGCCTCTTCCATCTTCGAAGAAGGTTAATTTTGATGCTAAACAACGTGCTGAATTGATTTTAAAAATGCATGAGTTAACTAAGGAAAACATTGAGCGTATGAATGCTAAATATAAACTTGCTGGAGATAAGGGTAGAAAACATGTTGTGTTTGCACCTGGAGATCTTGTTTGGTTACATTTGCGTAAGGATAGATTTCCTGATTTGCACAAATCAAAGCTAATGCCACGTGCTGATGGTCCCTTTAAGGTGTTAGAGAAAATAAATGATAATGCATATAAACTTGAGCTGCCTGCAGATTTTGGGGTTAGTCCCACTTTTAACATTGCAGATTTGAAGCCTTATTTGGGTGAGGAAGATGAGTTTCCGTCGAGGACGACTTCATTTCAAGAAGGGGAGGATGATGAGGACATCAATACTATTGTTACACCCACAGCCCCTACTGCTACATATATGGGACCAATTACTAGAGCTCGCGCACGCCAATTAAATTATCAGGTACTTTCGTTTCTTGGTAATGATTCTAATGTTCATGAGAATATGATGCTGCCTAAATTGGATACATTTGTTTTGCTTACAAATGAAGGGCCTAGCTTGGAGAAGGATGAACATTGGAGCAAGAACAAGCATGGAGATGATGCCATGCGCAAGGGGAACAAGAACGGAGTTACAAGTGATGATTTCAGGACTTTGAAGCCACCATAATGGGTGCATGAAGCCTTGGACGAAATATACAAGATGCCACTTCATAAATTTCATCCCGAGGCTATTATAGGTGCTGCGTCACCTTTTTATTGGGCCAGGCCCATGTAATTTCGAAATACATAAGTATAGGCTATTTTTAGAGTCCGTATGTGTGGGGAAACAAGAGATAGGGTTGATTTCGGACCCCTCCACCAAGGGCCACGAAATTCCCCCCTCTTCCTCCATATATACAGCCCTTAGGTCATCGTTTAGACTTTGGGTTTTGTTTAGATTAAAAGTTCGCCATAGCTGCAACTTCGCGTACTTCGTTTGTGTTCAACGACCAGACAAAGGCGTCACAGAACCCCACCTTGATCAATAAAGCTTTCATCTTATATTCGCAATATCCAGATTGCAATCTTAGTTTCTTGCTTGTTCTTCGTTTGCTCGCAGGAAACAGACCCTCGTGGTCAGGTTGATCGTGCTCCGGCGTGGTCAATAACCTCTCGGAGTTGGTTTAGCGATTGCTAAGGCGCGACGTCCTCGCACGTTCGTAGTCGGATCGTCAAAGTCGACTTCCACCAAAGCGAAATCCACCATCTCATCGAAAGACGGGACACCTTTTCCCCTATCATTATACCATGTCATAAAAGCGATGATGCTGTTAATGTTGCTGATTTGTTCTTTCGTGAAATTATTCGCTTGCATGGTGTGCCAAATACTATTGTTTCAGATCGTGGTACTAAATTTCTTAGCCACTTTTGGAGATGTTTATGGGCTAAGTTGCGGACTAAACTGCTTTTTAGTACTACTTGTCACCCCCAAACTGATGGACAAACTGAAGTAGTCAATAGAACGTTGTCTACTATGCTTAGGGCTGTTTTGAAGAATAATAAGAAAATGTGGGAGGAATGCTTGCCTCATATTGAATTTGCTTATAATCGTTCATTGCATTCTACTACTAAGATGTGCCCTTTTGAAGTTGTGTATGGTTTCCTACCTCGTGCACCTATTGATTTGTTGCCTCTTCCATCTTCGGAGAAGGTTAATTTTGATGCTAAACAACGTGCTGAATTGATTTTAAAAATGCATGAGTTAACTAAGGAAAACATTGAGCGTATGAATGCTAAATATAAACTTGCTGGAGATAAGGGTAGAAAACATGTTGTGTTTGCACATGGAGATCTTGTTTGGTTACATTTGCGTAAGGATAGATTTCCTGATTTGCGCAAATCAAAGCTAATGCCACGTGCTGATGGTCCCTTTAAGGTGTTAGAGAAAATAAATGATAATGCATATAAACTTGAGCTGCCTGCAGATTTTGGGGTTAGTCCCACTTTTAACATTGCAGATTTGAAGCCTTATTTGGGTGAGGAAGATGAGTTTCCGTCGAGGACGACTTCATTTCAAGAAGGGGAGGATGATGAGGACATCAATACTATTGTTACACCCACAGCCCCTACTGCTACATATATGGGACCAATTACTAGAGCTCGCGCACGCCAATTAAATTATCAGGTACTTTCGTTTCTTGGTAATGATTCTAATGTTCATGAGAATATGATGCTGCCTAAATTGGATACATTTGTTTTGCTTACAAATGAAGGGCCTAGCTTGGAGAAGGATGAACATTGGAGCAAGAACAAGCATGGAGATGATGCCATGCGCAAGGGGAACAAGAACGGAGTTACAAGTGATGATTTCAGGACTTTGAAGCCACCATAATGGGTGCATGAAGCCATGGACGAAATATACAAGATGCCACTTCATAAATTTCGTCCCAAGGCTATTATAGGTGCTGCGTCACCTTTTTATTGGGCCAGACCCATGTAATTTCGAAATACATAAGTATAGGCTATTTTTAGAGTCCGTATGTGTGGGGAAACAAGAGATAGGGTTGATTTCGGACCCCTCCACCAAGGGCCACGAAATTCCCCCTCTCTTCCTCCATATATACAGCCCTTAGGGCACCGTTTAGACTTTGGGTTTTGTTTAGATTAAAAGTTCGCCATAGCTGCAACTTCGCGTACTTCGTTTGTGTTCAACGACCAGACAAAGGCGTCACAGAACCCCACCTTGATCAATAAAGCTTTCATCTTATATTCGCAATATCCAGATTGCAATCTCAGTTTCTTGCTTGTTCTTCGTTTGCTCGCAGGAAACAGACCCTCGTGGTCAGGTTGATCGTGTTCCGGCGTGGTCAATAACCTCTCGGAGTTGGTTTAGCGATTGCTAAGGCACGACGTCCTCGCACGTTCGTAGTCGGATCGTCAAAGTCGACTGCCACCAAAGCGATATCCATCATCTCATCGAAAGACGGGACACCTTTTCCTCTATCAAGTCCAAAGGTGTTGCATCACCTCCACTTGGGCCCATGAGCCTTCTACGACCTAGGGTTAGTTATAGGCTGCCTTGGGACGTCCTCCCACCTCCTTGGCTGCCACCCCTTGCTCCTATAAAAGTAGATCCATCTAGTAGCTTTTTCCTTGGGATTTGTTTAGTTAAAAGTTAGCCATTACAACTTCGTGTACTTCGTTTATGTCCAACGACCAGACCAAGATCGCTTACGGATCCCCACCTTTATGAATACTTCATATATACTCGTAATATTCAGATTGCTTTTACCATATTCTTGCTTGTTCTTCGATTGCTTGCAGGAATAGACCTTCGTGGTCAGGTTGATTATGCTCTAGCATGGTCAATAACCTCTCAGAGTTGGTTTAGCGATTGCTAAGGCGCAACGTCGTGGACGTTTGTAGTCGGATCATCAAAGTCATCTCCACCAAATCGATAGTTATCATCTCATTGAAAGATCGAGACACCCCGCCTCTATCATCAAGCCAAAAGCTTCATCATCAACAACTCCAAACGATGATACCAACCAAACAAGTTCCATCAAATGTTTTACTTGCCAAGGCCAAGGCCACAAGACATACCAATGTCCCACTCGTCGAACCATGATTGCCAACGACGGTGGCACCTACGACTCTGTGACTGAGGAAGAAATGGAAGCACTTGAGCACGTGGCCATGCACCAGCGCGTGAATGAAGACGAAGATGACCAAGTCTTTTGTGACAATGATTCGAGCCCCGCTCTCGTTATCTCCAAGGTCTTGACACTTCAACATGATGCGGAAAATCCCACGGTCATCCCCATGGACACTACCACAACTACCCATGCTCCAAGTGGACCCATGAAAAGAGCTCGAGCACGTGCTATTCAATCCGAGGTGACATCTCTCCTATTTGAGTTTCCCTTACATTCGAGTGAGACATGGTTGCGGCCTAAGTTAGAAACAGTATGTGTAATCAGGTGAAACGCACAAGCCACTAAGCCGAGAGCTGAGGAAGAAGGAACAAGCGTCAACTCTCTATTCAGCCCAGACCTTCCAGTCAGAGCTCGGAACCTCTGCCCCCCCGGAACTTCCGTCTGCCGACGACCCAGACGAGCCCGGGCATGCCAACTCTCTGGTTAGCCCAGAACCAGCCCAGAATATCCGGCTCCCGGAACCTCCATCCTGCACGGACCTTCCTGCCCCCGGACCTTCCCCGGACCTTGGCCCGGAACCTCCGGCGCCGGGAATTTCCGGCCTCGCCCGGAACTTCTGGCCTTGCCTGCGCGTAGTGACTCGGGCCGAGGCCCATGTACCCTTTCACCCACTAGACTACGAATACTATTCTTCTACCTACATTTTAGGGTTAGCAAAGTAGTATCTCATTTGAGAAGCTTTGCTCTCCACTTGATCCCTTCTCCATCGGAATTCACGACCTCTACGGACTAGATCCCCCAAGTGGATTCAAGACCTCTCACGGGAAGACCCCTCAAGACCTCCTCACGGAGAAGAACTTGCTACTTGTATCGTCCTTCGTTGATCCTGGGTCGCGTATCTCTTTGTATTTCGAGGATCTAGCACATGTGTAATTGAATCTTGTTGGTTTGAGTGATTTCTCTCCTCGTGTTTTCCCTTGTGTTATCCTCTCGTGTTCGTCGTGTTCTTCGCGGGATCCTCTCCTATCATGAAAGATCGGGCATCTAGGGTTCTACCCTATATCATCTTGGTATCATGAGCCACGTTGATCATAATTTTGGAGCATCCTTTTTGTTTTCTAGCCTAATTTTTTTATGATTCGTCCCAATTTTGAAAATCCCCACAAAAATAGCCCCCCCCCATTTTTTTTGTGATTTGTTGGTATGATGAAGTTTTGTTGGATTTGATCCATGGATTTCACGTGTGGCACGTAGATCCAGCTTTCCCACTGTCGTGGAATTGTCACATAAGATGTCCTCGTGAAAGGACTTAGTTGTGGAGCCATCGCAACTAGGAAGCTTGAAGGGGTTAATCGGGACAAAGGACACGAGAGGGCTTATACTAGTTCGGCCCCTTACGGTGAAGGTAAGGCCTACGTCTAGTTGGGTTGGTATTGATATTTCAATGACCAGGGAGCGAGATACGCTATGCCCGGTTCTCGATGAGTTGTTTCTTGCCCTAAGCCGCCAGCGGGTCGTCCCCTTATATACACGGGTTGAGCCCTATGGCTTACAGAGTCCCGACCGGCTTATAAACGATGTCCGGCTCGGTGACTAGTTAAGTCTACCTTATGATACAAGTAATATTACTATGGCAGTTTATTACACCAGGCCTTAAGTCGCCTGCGGGCCTTAAGACCTCTATGAACCGCCATCTTCACCCTTGGTCTTGTGCTTCTCTTTGGTAAGTATTCTTTGCGTAACCCGGCCCCTCCTGGGCGGCTTACACAAATATTTATATCCCCAACATTAGGCCCCAGATTGATTTGAACCTGTTCATGTCAATCTTAAAATACCTTATGAAACTGTCCTTAAGTCTTTTATTTTGCACGAAGATTTTAACCCGCTTGACATCATCATCGGAATTCGGGTTAAATCACCGTGACGTCATCCTCTCTTAAATTCATTTTCTATTCCATCGTATCCTTCAACGGATCTCTGTTTTATTGAGTGTTTCGAAAATCGAGGCGTCGGGGCCGCTGGATAATAACTCTTATCTCCTCGTTTCCCGCATCGTCTCAGTTATCCTCTCCCTATAAATAGGTGCGACTTCATTCTTCCATTCTTCCCTCTTTCAGTCGTCTTCTTCCTCTTGCTTCCTCTCGAGCTCCGCCGCCGCCGCTGTCGAACCCCTCGTCTTCACCGACTCAGGCCGCTGCATCAGCCTGACTCTGACCAGACATCGACGGCTAACCTCCGCACTCGTCCATATCCGTGAGTTCCTCTCCTTCCCTTTTCTTAGATCTGCCTTGGACTTTTTCGAGTTCGTCGGCGTTCATCACCGCCCGACGTAAACCCTCGCTAGTTCTTACCTCCAATGCCCTGTTTAGATCATAAAAACTACGTAGAACTTCTGCGGTACTTGTTTGTGTTAATGATAGAGGCAAAGGTGTCCCGTCTTTCGATGAGATGGTGGATTTCGCCTTGGTGGAAGTCGACTTTGACGATCCGACTACGAACGTGCGAGGACGTCGCGCCTTAGCAATCGCTAAACCAACTCCGAGAGGTTATTGACCACGCCGGAGCACGATCAACCTGACCACGAGGGTCTGTTTCCTGCGATCAAACGAAGAACAAGCAAGAAACTAAGATTGCAATCTGGATATTGCGAATATAAGATGAAAGCTTTATTGATCAAGGTGGGGTTCTGTGACGCCTTTGTCTGGTCGTTGAACACAAACGAAGTACGCGAAGTTGCAGCTATGGCGAACTTTTAATCTAAACAAAACCCAAAGTCTAAACGATGCCCTAAGGGCTGTATATATGGATGAAGAGGGGGAGAATTTCGTGGCCCTTGGTGGAGGGGTCCGAAATCAACCCTATCTCTTGTTTCCCCACACATACGGACTCTAAAAATAGCCTATACTTATGTATTTCGAAATTACATGGGCCTGGCCCAATAATAAGGTGACGCAGCACCTAAAATAGCCTCGGGACGAAATTTATGAAGTGGCGTCTTGTATATTTCGTCCAAGGCTTCATGCACCCATTATGGTGGCTTCAAAGTCCTGAAATCATCACTTGTAACTCCGTTCTTGTTTCCCTTGCGCATGCCATCATTTCCATGCTTGCTCTTGCTCCAATGTTCATCCTTCTCCAAGCTAGGCCCTTCATTTGTAAGCAAAACAAATGTATCCAATTTAGGCAGCATCATATTCTCATGAACATTAGAATCATTACCAAGAAACGAAAGTACCTGGTAATTTAGTTGGCGTGCATGAGCTCTAGTAATTGGTCCAGTATGTATAGCAGCAGGGGCTGTGGGTGTAACAATTGTATTGATGTCCTCATCATCCTCCCCTTCTTGAAATGAAGTCGTCCTCGACGGAAGTTCATCTTCCTCACCCAAATAAGGCTTCAAATCTGCAATGTTAAAAGTGGGACTAACCCCAAAATCTGCAGGCAGCTCAAGTTTATATACATTATCATTTATTTTCTCTAACACCTTAAAGGGACCATCAGCACGTGGCATTAACTTTGATTTGCGCAAATCAGGAAATCTATCCTTACGCAAATGTAACCAAACAAGATCTCCAGGTGCAAACACAACATGTTTTCTACCCTTATCTCCAGCAAGTTTATATTTAGCATTCATGCGCTCAATGTTTTCCTTAGTTAACTCATGCATTTTTAAAATCAATTCAGCACGTTGTTTAGCATCAAAATTAACCTTCTTCGAAGATGGAAGAGGCAACAAATCAATAGGTGCACGAGGTAGGAAACCATACACAACTTCAAAAGGGCACATCTTAGTAGTAGAATGCAATGAACGATTATAAGCAAATTCAATATGAGGCAAGCATTCCTCCCACATTTTCTTATTATTCTTCAAAACAGCCCTAAGCATAGTAGACAACGTTCTATTGACTACTTCAGTTTGTCCATCAGTTTGGGGGTGACAAGTAGTACTAAAAAGCAGTTTAGTCCCCAACTTAGCCCATAAACATCTCCAAAATTGGCTAAGAAATTTAGTATCACGATCTGAAACAATAGTATTTGGCACACCATGCAAGCGAATAATTTCACGAAAGAACAAATCAGCAACATTAACAGCATCATCGCTTTTATGACATGGTATAAAGTGTGCCATTTTCGAGAATCTATCCACGACAACAAATATGCTATCCCTCCCCTTCTTTGTTCGAGGTAAACCTAAAACAAAGTCCATAGATATATCCTCCCAAGGAACACTAGGTACAGGCAAAGGCATATATAAACCATGAGGATTGAGTCGTGACTTAGCTTTTTGACATGTAGTGCATCGAGCAATAAAACGCTCAACATCCCGTCTCATCTTTGGCCAAAAGAAATGTGTAGCAAGTACGTCCTCCGTCTTCTTCACGCCAAAGTGTCCCATTAATCCTCCTCCATGCACCTCTCCAACAACAACAACAACAACGACTACCTCCACGTCGCGAAGCAGACCTCCGCCGAGCAAGCCGTGTTCCTCTTGCGTTTGGCCAAACTGTTGGTGCGGCTGTTGATACTTCTGTGGCTCCTGCTGCTGATGCGGAGGAGGATGATTATGTGGGAGACTATGAGGATGAGGTTGATCAAAATCAACACTACGTGCAGCCACCTGTACCACCACCAGCAGGTCGACCTCAGGTATATCTTCGTAATGGTAGGCCTGCACCACCACCTCAGGTACGAGATGATGTCCATATTCCTAAATTGAAATTGAATATTCCACCATTTGAGGGTAGATATGTTCCTGATATATATCTTACTTGGGAGTTAGAAACTGAACAACGATTTACATGTTTACAATATCCTGAGGAGAGACGAGTTGCTGCTGCCGTTTGTGCTTTCACTAGTTTTGCATGTGTATGGTGGTCTGAACATTGTAGATTATATCCTATTCCAACTACTTGGGCTGCTTTGAAAACTGCTATGCGTACGCGTTGGGTTCCACCATATTATCAACGTGAATTGCTTCAAAAATTGCAGCGTTTAAGACAAGGGAAAAATTCTGTAGAAGAATATTATCAGGAATTACAAACTGGCATGATTAGATGTGGTATTGTTGAGGAGAATGAAGCTATGCTTGCACGTTTTCTAGGTGGATTAAATAGAGAGATTCAGACCATTCTAGACTATAAGGAGTATACTAATATCACTCGTTTATTCCATCTTGCTTGTAAAGCTGAACGTGAAGAACATGGTGGAGATGATTCTGATCATGAGACGCAATACATGGCTCCTGAAGACGCTGACAGGTATGAATGTTTAGTTGCTCAACGTGTTTTCAGTGTGCAGGTCACACAAGCTGAGCAAAATCAGAGGCACAATTTGTTCCATACCAAGGGAGTTGTGAAGGAACGTTCTGTGCGCGTCATCATAGACGGAGGGAGCTGCAACAACTTGGCTAGCATGGAGATGGTGGAGAAGCTTTCTCTCACCACAAGACCACATCCACATCCTTACTACATCCAATGGTTCAACAACAGCGGCAAGGTTAAGGTAACACGTACTGTTCGTGTGCATTTTAGTATCTCTACATATGCTGATTATGTTGATTGTGATGTGGTACCTATGCAAGCATGTTCCTTATTACTTGGTAGACCATGGCAATTTGATAAAAATTCTGTACACCATGGTAGAAACAATCACTATACTCTTGTTCATAAGGATAAAAATATTACTTTGCTTCCTATGACTCCTGATTCGATTTTGAAAGATGATATTAATAGAGCTAATAAAGCACAACTGGAGAAGAGTAAGAGTGAAAATCAGATTGTGGCAAAAGAATTTGAGCAACAAATGAAGCCTAATAATAAACCATCTAGTGTTGCTTCTGAAATTAAATTGAAAAGTGCATGTTTATTTGCCACCAAATCTGATATTGATGAGCTAAATTTCAGCAAATCTGTTTGCTATGCTTTTGTGTGCAAAGAAGCATTATTTTCATTCGAGGACGTGCCTTCCTCTTTGCCTCCTGCTGTCACTAACATTTTGCAGGAGTTCGCTGACGTTTTTCCACAAGACGTGCCACCGGGATTACCGCCTATTCGAGGGATTGAGCATCAGATTGACTTAATTCCCGGTGCTTCACTGCCAAACCGTGCACCATACCGTACCAATCCAGAGGAGACGAAGGAGATTATGCGTCAAGTACAAGAGCTTCTCGACAAAGGTTATATACGTGAATCCCTTAGTCCTTGTGCTGTTCCTATTATTCTAGTGCCGAAAAAGGATGGTACATCACGTATGTGTGTTGATTGTAGAGGCATTAATAATATTACTATTCGTTATCGTCATCCTATTCCTAGGCTAGATGATATGCTTGATGAATTGAGTGGCTCTACAATATTCTCCAAAGTTGATTTGCGTAGTGGATACCATCAAATTCGTATGAAATTGGGAGATGAATGGAAAACAGCATTTAAAACTAAGTTTGGATTATATGAGTGGTTAGTCATGCCTTTTGGGTTAACTAATGCGCCTAGTACTTTCATGAGACTAATGAACGAAGTTTTACGTGCTTTCATTGGACGATTTGTGGTAGTCTATTTTGATGATATACTGATTTATAGCAGATCTTTGGAAAAACATTTGGAACATTTACGTGCTGTTTTTGTTGCTCTACGTGATGCACGTTTGTTTGGTAACCTTGGGAAGTGCACCTTTTGCACCGACCGAGTATCTTTTCTTGGCTATGTTGTTACTCTACAGGGAATTGAAGTTGACAAAGCCAAGATTGAAGCTATTGAGAGTTGGCCGCAGCCCAAAACGGTCACACAAGTGAGGAGTTTTGTTGGCCTCGCTGGATTCTATAGGCGTTTTGTGAGAGATTTCAGCACCATTGCTGCACCTCTCAACGAGCTTACAAAGCAGGATGTGCCTTTTGTTTGGGGTACCGCACAGGAAGAAGCCTTCACGGTATTGAAAGATAAGTTGACACATGCTCCTTTACTCCAACTTCCTGATTTTAATAAGACTTTTGAGCTTGAATGTGATGCTAGTGGAATTGGATTAGGAGGTGTGTTATTACAAGATGGCAAACCTATTGCATACTTTTCTGAAAAATTGAGTGGGCCTAGTCTGAATTATTCTACTTATGATAAAGAATTATATGCTCTTGTTCGGACTTTAGAAACATGGCAACATTATTTATGGCCCAAAGAATTTGTTATACATTCTGATCATGAATCTTTGAAACATATTAAAAGTCAAGCTAAACTGAATCGTAGACATGCTAAATGGGTTGAATTCATTGAGACTTTCCCTTATGTCATTAAACACAAGAAGGGAAAAGAAAATGTTATTGCTGATGCATTGTCTCGTCGCTATACTATGCTTTCACAACTTGACTTCAAAATATTTGGTTTGGAGACCATCAAAGATCAATATGTGCATGATGCTGATTTTAAAGATGTAATGCAGAATTGTAAAGAAGGAAGAATGTGGAACAAGTTCGTCGTTAACGGTGGATTTGTGTTTCGTGCTAACAAGCTATGCATTCCAGCTAGCTCCGTTCGTCTTTTGTTGTTGCAGGAAGCGCATGGAGGAGGATTAATGGGACATTTTGGCATGAAGAAGACGGAGGACGTACTTGCTACACATTTCTTTTGGCCAAAGATGAGATGGGATGTTGAGCGTTTTATTGCTCGATGCACTACATGTCAAAAAGCTAAGTCACGACTCAATCCTCATGGTTTATATATGCCTTTGCCTGTACCTAGTGTTCCTTGGGAGGATATATCTATGGACTTTGTTTTAGGTTTACCTCGAACAAAGAAGGGGAGGGATAGCATATTTGTTGTCGTGGATAGATTCTCGAAAATGGCACACTTTATACCATGTCATAAAAGTGATGATGCTGCTAATGTTGCTGATTTGTTCTTTCGTGAAATTATTCGCTTGCATGGTGTGCCAAATACTATTGTTTCAGATCGTGATACTAAATTTCTTAGCCACTTTTGGAGATGTTTATGGGCTAAGTTGGGGACTAAACTGCTTTTTAGTACTACTTGTCACCCCCAAACTGATGGACAAACTGAAGTAGTCAATAGAACGTTGTCTACTATGCTTAGGGCTGTTTTGAAGAATAATAAGAAAATGTGGGAGGAATGCTTCCCTCATATTGAATTTGCTTATAATCATTCATTGCATTCTACTACTAAGATGTGCCCTTTTGAAGTTGTGTATGGTTTCCTACCTCGTGCACCTATTGATTTGTTGCCTCTTCCATCTTCGGAGAAGGTTAATTTTGATGCTAAACAACGTGCTGAATTGATTTTAAAAATGCATGAGTTAACTAAGGAAAACATTGAGCGTATGAATGCTAAATATAAACTTGCTGGAGATAAGGGTAGAAAACATGTTGTGTTTGCACCTGGAGATCTTGTTTGGTTACATTTGCGTAAGGATAGATTTCCTGATTTGCGCAAATCAAAGCTAATGCCACGTGCTGATGGTCCCTTTAAGGTGTTAGAGAAAATAAATGATAATGCATATAAACTTGAGTTGCCTGCAGATTTTGGGGTTAGTCCCACTTTTAACATAGCAGATTTGAAGCCTTATTTGGGTGAGGAAGATGGACTTCCGTCGAGGAGGACTTCATTTCAAGAAGGGGAGGATGATGAGGACATCAATACAATTGTTACACCCACAGCCCCTGCTGCTATACATACTGGACCAATTACTAGAGCTCGTGCACGCCAACTAAATTACCAGGTACTTTCGTTTCTTGGTAATGATTCTAATGTTCATGAGAATATGATGCTGCCTAAATTGGATACATTTGTTTTGCTTACAAATGAAGGGCCTAGCTTGGAGAAGGATGAACATTGGAGCAAGAACAAGCATGGAGATGATGGCATGCGCAAGGGGAACAAGAACGGAGTTACAAGTGATGATTTCAGGACTTTGAAGCCACCATAATGGGTGCATGAAGCCTTGGACGAAATATACAAGATGCCACTTCATAAATTTCGTCCCGAGGCTATTTTAGGTGCTGCGTCACCTTATTATTGGGCCAGGCCCATGTAATTTCGAAAGACATAAGTATAGGCTATTTTTAGAGTCCGTATGTGTGGGGAAACAAGAGATAGGGTTGATTTCGGACCCCTCCACCAAGGGCCACGAAATTCCCCCCTCTTCCTCCATATATACAGCCCTTAGGGCATCGTTTAGACTTTGGGTTTTGTTTAGATTAAAAGTTCGCCATAGCTGCAACTTCGCGTACTTCGTTTGTGTTCAACGACCAGACAAAGGCGTCACAGAACCCCACCTTGATCAATAAAGCTTTCATCTTATATTCGCAATATCCAGATTGCAATCTTAGTTTCTTGCTTGTTCTTCGTTTGCTCGCAGGAAACAGACCCTCGTGGTCAGGTTGATCGTGCTCCGGCGTGGTCAATAACCTCTCGGAGTTGGTTTAGCGATTGCTAAGGCGCGACGTCCTCGCACGTTCGTAGTCGGATCGTCAAAGTCGACTTCCACCAAAGCGAAATCCACCATCTCATCGAAAGACGGGACACCTTTGCCTCTATCACTTGTGTGACCGTTTTGGGCTGCGGCCAACTCTCAATAGCTTCAATCTTGGCTTTATCAACTTCAATTCCCTGTGGAGTAACAACATAGCCAAGAAAAGATACTCGGTCGGTGCAAAAGGTGCACTTCCCAAGGTTACCAAACAAACGTGCATCACGTAGAGCAATAAAAACAGCACGTAAATGTTCCAAATGTTCTTCCAAAGATCTGCTATAAATCAATATGTCATCAAAGTAAACTACCACAAATCGTCCAATGAAAGCACGTAAAACTTCGTTCATTAATCTCATGAAAGTACTAGGTGCATTAGTTAACCCAAAAGGCATGACTAACCACTCATATAATCCAAACTTAGTTTTAAATGCTATTTTCCATTCATCTCCCAATTTCATACGAATTTGATGGCAGCCACTACGCAAATCAACTTTGGAGAATATTGTAGAGCCACTCAATTCATCAAGCATATCATCTAGCCTAGGAATAGGATGACGATAACGAATAGTAATATTATTAATGCCTCTACAATCAACACACATACGTGATGTACCATCCTTTTTCGGCACTAGAATAATAGGAACAGCACAAGGACTAAGGGATTCACGTATATAACCTTTGTCGAGAAGCTCTTGTACTTGACGCATAATCTCCTTCGTCTCCTCTGGATTGGTACGGTATGGTGCACGGTTTGGCAGTGAAGCACCGGGAATTAAGTCAATCTGATGCTCAATCCCTCGAATAGGCGGTAATCCCGGTGGCACGTCTTGTGGAAAAACGTCAGCGAACTCCTGCAAAATGTTAGTGACAGCAGGAGGCAAAGAGGAAGGCACGTCCTCGAATGAAAATAATGCTTCTTTGCACACAAAAGCATAGCAAACAGATTTGCTGAAATTTAGCTCATCAATATCAGATTTGGTGGCAAATAAACATGCACTTTTCAATTTAATTTCAGAAGCAACACTAGATGGTTTATTATTAGGCTTCATTTGTTGCTCAAATTCTTTTGCCACAATCTGATTTTCACTCTTACTCTTCTCCAGTTGTGCTTTATTAGCTCTATTAATATCATCTTTCAAAATCGAATCAGGAGTCATAGGAAGCAAAGTAATATTTTTATCCTTATGAACAAGAGTATAGTGATTGTTTCTACCATGGTGTACAGAATTTTTATCAAATTGCCATGGTCTACCAAGTAATAAGGAACATGCTTGCATAGGTACCACATCACAATCAACATAATCAGCATATGTAGAGATACTAAAATGCACACGAACAGTACGTGTTACCTTAACCTTGCCGCTGTTGTTGAACCATTGGATGTAGTAAGGATGTGGATGTGGTCTTGTGGTGAGAGAAAGCTTCTCCACCATCTCCATGCTAGCCAAGTTGTTGCAGCTCCCTCCGTCTATGATGACGTGCACAGAACGTTCCTTCACAACTCCCTTGGTATGGAACAAATTGTGCCTCTGATTTTGCTCAGCTTGTGTGATCTGCACACTCAAAACACGTTGAGCAACTAAACATTCATACCTGTTAGCGTGTTCAGGAGCCATGTATTGCGTCTCATTATCAGAATCATCTCCACCATGTTCTTCACGTGTAATAAGAGCCAATGTCTCCTCATCATAGTCACTAGCGGACTCATATCCACCATCCGCGGTAGCAATCATCACACGCGGAGATTTGCATTCCCTCGCATAATGACCTCCTCCCTTACAACGACGACAAATAATATCACTTGTGTGCCCTGTTGATGCCATGGAAGAAGAAGAACGCTGTGCAGGCCCCGCAGGTGCGCTCTTGGCAGATAATGGTGGTTGTGCCTGTTTTCTTGTATCACGGCTGGAGGTGGCACCGGATGGAGGTGCTGGTGCAGTTGAAGTAGAAGATGCACGTGGTGTCCATGATGAAGGTCGGCCTGCAGAAAAATTAGTTCGCCCCAATGCTTGTCGATCCTGCACTTCACGTTCAGCTTTACAAGCAAGATGGAATAAACGAGTGATATTAGTATACTCCTTATAGTCTAAAAGGTCTGAATCTCTCTATTTAATCCACCCAGAAAACGTGCAAGCATAGCTTCATTCTCCTCAACAATACCACATCTAATCATGCCAGTTTGTAATTCCTGATAATATTCTTCTACAGAATTTTTCCCTTGTCTTAAACGCTGCAATTTTTGAAGCAATTCACGTTGATAATATGGTGGAACCCAACGCGTACGCATAGCAGTTTTCAAAGCAGCCCAAGTAGTTGGAATAGGATATAATCTACAATGTTCAGACCACCATACACATGCAAAACTAGTGAAAGCACAAACAGCAGCAGCAACTCGTCTCTCCTCAGGATATTGTAAACATGTAAATCGTTGTTCAGTTTCTAACTCCCAAGTAAGATATATATCAGGAACATATCTACCCTCAAATGGTGGAATATTCAATTTCAGTTTAGGAATATGGTCATCATCGCGTACCTGAGGTGGTGGTGCAGGCCTACCATTACGAATATATACCTGAGGTCGACCTGCTGATGGTGGTACAGGTGGCTGCACGTAGTGTTGATTTTGATCAACCTCATCCTCATAGTCTCCCACATAATCATCCTCCTCCGCATCAGCAGCAGGAGCCACAGAAGTATCAACAGCAGCACCAACAGTTTGGCCAAACGCAAGAGGAACACGGCTTGCTCGGCGGAGGTCTGCTTCGCGACGTGGAGGTAGTCGTTGTTGTTGTTGTTGTTGGAGAGGTGCGTTAGCTGCAGCGGGTGGTGGTGGTGGAAGACGCGCGAGCAATTCATTAAACTTGTTATCGAGCTTTGTTTCGAACGTCTTCTCAAAGCCAGTGATCTTCTCCATGGCCTCTTCAAAATTGTTCAGCACATCTTGCACCTGTTCAGTCATCATTTGCTGAAACTTATCATGAAGCTCCTTGTTCGATAAATTCTCCCAGTCAATCTCGTCGGCTTGTGATCCTGGCATGGTTAGCAGCAATAGAAACACACAAGAATATGATCCTACAGACTACGAGCAAGTGGTGGTGGTATATGGATACGGATTCGGAGCGGTGGTGGTAGATGGCAGGGGCGATGATGATGGTGCGGCGATGGCGTGACAACTTGTGAACAGAACTCGAAACTCTAAAAGACTAGACGCTAAGACCAGCAACTGAACACGACGATGCAACCGCAAATTCAACAAAGCAAATACAGAAAAGATTATGCAAGGCTCAGATTGGTTCGGATGGGATGAACTAACCCTAATTTTTTTTGGCTTTTTCGTGGACTATAGGTATGAAGAACAGACTCGATCTAAACTACGAAAAACTGTAAAATCTCACCGAGCAACCTGGAAATCTGATACCACTTGATAGAGGCGAGGGTCCCGATCTTTCGATGAGATGATGGATATCGCTTTGGTGGAAGTCGACTTTGACGATCCGACTACGAACGTGCGAGGACGTCGCGCCTTAGCAATCGCTAAACCAACTCCGAGAGGTTATTGACCACGCCGGAGCACGATCAACCTGACCACGAGGGTCTGTTTCCTGCAAGCAAACGAAGAACAAGCAAGAAACTAAGATTGCAATCTGGATATTGCGAATATAAGATGAAAGCTTTATTGATCAAGGTGGGGTTCTGTGACGCCTTTGTCTGGTCGTTGAACACAAACGAAGTACGCGAAGTTGCAGCTATGGCGAACTTTTAATCTAAACAAAACCCAAAGTCTAAACGATGCCCTAAGGGCTGTATATATGGAGGAAGAGGGGGGGAATTTCGTGGCCCTTGGTGGAGGGGTCCGAAATCAACCCTATCTCTTGTTTCCCCACACATACGGACTCTAAAAATAGCCTATACTTATGTATTTCGAAATTACATGGGCCTGGCCAAATAATAAGGTGACGCAGCACCTAAAATAGCCTCGGGACGAAATTTATGAAGTGGCGTCTTGTATATTTCGTCCAAGGCTTCATGCACCCATTATGGTGGCTTCAAAGTCCTGAAATCATCACTTGTAACTCCGTTCTTGTTTCCCTTGCGCATGCCATCATCTCCATGCTTGTTCTTGCTCCAATGTTCATCCTTCTCCAAGCTAGGCCCTTCATTTGTAAGCAAAACAAATGTATCCAATTTAGGCAGCATCATATTCTCATGAACATTAGAATCATTACCAAGAAACGAAAGTACCTGGTAATTTAGTTGGCGTGCACGAGCTCTAGTAATTGGTCCAGTATGTATAGCAGCAGGGGCTGTGGGTGTAACAATTGTATTGATGTCCTCATCAACTAGCATCACATTCAAGCTCAAAAGTCTTATTAAAATCAGGAAGTTGGAGTAAAGGAGCATGTGTCAACTTATCTTTCAATACCGTGAAGGCTTCTTCCTGTGCGGTACCCCAAACAAAAGGCACATCCTTCTTTGTAAGCTCGTTGAGAGGTGCAGCAATGGTGCTGAAATCTCTCACAAAACGCCTATAGAATCCAGCGAGGCCAAGAAAACTCCTCACTTGTGTGACCGTTTTGGGCTGCGGCCAACTCTCAATAGCTTCAATCTTGGCTTTATCAACTTCAATTCCCTGTGGAGTAACAACATAGCCAAGAAAAGATACTCGGTCGGTGCAAAAGGTGCACTTCCCAAGGTTACCAAACAAACATGCATCACGTAGAGCAATAAAAACAGCACGTAAATGTTCCAAATGTTCTTCCAAAGATCTGCTATAAATCAATATGTCATCAAAGTAAACTACCACAAATCATCCAATGAAAGCACGTAAAACTTCGTTCATTAATCTCATGAAAGTACTAGGTGCATTAGTTAACCCAAAAGGCATGACTAACCACTCATATAATCCAAACTTAGTTTTGAATGCTGTTTTCCATTCATCTCCCAATTTCATACGAATTTGATGGTATCCACTATGCAAATCAACTTTGGAGAATATTGTAGAGCCACTCAATTCATCAAGCATATCATCTAGCCTAGGAATAGGATGACGATAACGAATAGTAATATTATTAATGCCTCTACAATCAACACACATACGTGATGTACCATCCTTTTTCGGCACTAGAATAATAGGAACAGCACAAGGACTAAGGGATTCACGTATATAACCTTTGTCGAGAAGCTCTTGTACTTGACGCATAATCTCCTTCGTCTCCTCTGGATTGGTACGGTATGGTGCACGGTTTGGCAGTGAAGCACCGGGAATTAAGTCAATCTGATGCTCAATCCCTCGAATAGGCGGTAATCCCGGTGGCACGTCTTGTGGAAAAACGTCAGCGAACTCCTGCAAAATGTTAGTGACAGCAGGAGGCAAAGAGGAAGGCACGTCCTCGAATGAAAATAATGCTTCTTTGCACACAAAAGCATAGCAAACAGATTTGCTGAAATTTAGCTCATCAATATCAGATTTGGTGGCAAATAAACATGCACTTTTCAATTTAATTTCAGAAGCAACACTAGATGGTTTATTATTAGGCTTCATTTGTTGCTCAAATTCTTTTGCCACAATCTGATTTTCACTCTTACTCTTCTCCAGTTGTGCTTTATTAGCTCTATTAATATCATCTTTCAAAATCGAATCAGGAGTCATAGGAAGCAAAGTAATATTTTTATCCTTATGAACAAGAGTATAGTGATTGTTTCTACCATGGTGTACAGAATTTTTATCAAATTGCCATGGTCTACCAAGTAATAAGGAACATGCTTGCATAGGTACCACATCACAATCAACATAATCAGCATATGTAGAGATACTAAAATGCACACGAACAGTACGTGTTACCTTAACCTTGCCGCTGTTGTTGAACCATTGGATGTAGTAAGGATGTGGATGTGGTCTTGTGGTGAGAGAAAGCTTCTCCACCATCTCCATGCTAGCCAAGTTGTTGCAGCTCCCTCTGTCTATGATGACGCGCACAGAACGTTCCTTCACAACTCCCTTGGTATGGAACAAATTGTGCCTCTGATTTTGCTCAGCTTGTGTGACCTGCACACTCAAAACACGTTGAGCAACTAAACATTCATACCTGTCAGCGTCTTCAGGAGCCATGTATTGCGTCTCATGATCAGAATCATCTCCACCATGTTCTTCACGTGTAATAAGAGCCAAAGTCTCCTCATCATAGTTACTAGCGGTGATAGAGGCAAAGGTGTCCCGTCTTTCGATGAGATGGTGGATTTCGCTTTGGTGGAAGTCGACTTTGACGATCCGACTACGAACGTGCGAGGACGTCGCGCCTTAGCAATCGCTAAACCAACTCCGAGAGGTTATTGACCACGCCGGAGCACGATCAACCTGACCACGAGGGTCTGTTTCCTGCGAGCAAACGAAGAACAAGCAAGAAACTAAGATTGCAATCTGGATATTGCGAATATAAGATGAAAGCTTTATTGATCAAGGTGGGGTTCTGTGACGCCTTTGTCTAGTCGTTGAACACAAACGAAGTACGCGAAGTTGCAGCTATGGCGAACTTTTAATCTATACAAAACCCAAAGTCTAAACGATGCCCTAAGGGCTGTATATATGGAGGAAGAGGGGGAGAATTTCGTGGCCCTTGGTGGAGGGGTCCGAAATCAACCCTATCTCTTGTTTCCCCACACATACGGACTCTAAAAATAGCCTATACTTATGTATTTCGAAATTACATGGGCCTGGCCCAATAATAAGGTGACGCAGCACCTAAAATAGCCTCGGGACGAAATTTATGAAGTGGCGTCTTGTATATTTCGTCCAAGGCTTCATGCACCCATTATGGTGGCTTCAAAGTCCTGAAATCATCACTTGTAACTCCGTTCTTGTTTCCCTTGCGCATGCCATCATTTCCATGCTTGCTCTTGCTCCAATGTTCATCCTTCTCCAAGCTAGGCCCTTCATTTGTAAGCAAAACAAATGTATCCAATTTAGGCAGCATCATATTCTCATGAACATTAGAATCATTACCAAGAAACGAAAGTACCTGGTAATTTAGTTGGCGTGCATGAGCTCTAGTAATTGGTCCAGTATGTATAGCAGCAGGGGCTGTGGGTGTAACAATTGTATTGATGTCCTCATCAGTTAATCTTGCATAAAAATAGATCTTATTTCCCTTGTTTGGAAACCCTCTTCGAGTGTATGAACTTCTCTGCCCTGTTTTTAGGTCTAGAAAATTTTCCTTTTCAGAGCAATAATTTGATCTAGAGTAATATCATCTGTGAAACTTGTTTTTATCACCCAGAAAACTTCTTCTGGTAAATATCCTTAAGCACAACTATCGAGGTGTCCGGCTTAAATAAATGACATAGAACCTTAGTTGCTCCTTATGACCTGAAGAATTTTGAACTGCGCTTGATACTTGTAGCGGCTTAAATATTGTTACACAACCATCCTTATATCATTAGGCCCCTCCTTAAGCCGCCACCTTGAATAATTAGGATTTTTCTCCCTGGTTAAAATTGAACCGGATCTTCTTATTTTATCATAGGCCAACTGTTGTCATGGCTCCTAAGGCGACCAAGGCCCCTGTAACCTGCAATTGGGTCCCATCCACAGTTACCAAGAGTAAACTGGCTGAGTTCATGAAATCTGGCCACCTGCCAAAAAAGGAGGTCATGTCTTATCGTGTCCCTGACCCGTCTGAAGAGAAGTCTCATCCCAAAGAAGGGGAGGTGATAGTTTTTACGGATCACATGAGACGGGGATTTGCTCCTCCCGGTTCAAAATTCTTCAGGGAGGTTTTGAATTTCTTTGATCTTAGACCTCAAGACATCAGACCCAACTCCGTGTCAAATATTTGCAATTTCCAAGTCTTCTGCGAGGTGTACCTAGGAGAAGAGCCAAGTCTGCTATTGTTCAGGGAACTTTTCTACATGAACCGGCAAAATGAACATGCCAACGGGCCCAGTCTTGAGCTTGGCGGCATCTCAATCTAGCGACGGAGAGATTGCCTTTTTCCTTATGCTGAGCTGCCGAGTCACCCAAAATCTTGGAACCAAACGTGGTTCTACTGTCAGGACACTTCTCCGGCTGATGAGAAGCCTCTGCCCGGCTTTCGCACCCTGCGCCTTGAATCCAACCATCCGCTACCAGACAAACTGATGGCCGTTGAACGTCTGCCTCTCAACCCTACCATCAAGAAGATCAAAGCTCTCTTGGGAAATGGCTTAAACGATGTCGATCTGGTCCGAGTCTGGGTCACCTGGCGAGTACTTCCATTAAGCCGCCGTTCCGGCTTAATGTGTACCTATACAGGCGAAAAAGATGACTCGTTACGCCATAGTCCTGAGGACTTACCAGAGGATGTGGTGGAGGCTACGACCCAGTCACTACTGAAGGAGGGCACTGTGACGAGTAACACCTTCGGCTTACTTCCCTTTTGCAAGAAGAACCCGGCCCCTCCAGTAAGTTATCAATCTTAACAAATACTCTTTGCTATGTTTTACCTTCTTTGGTACTCATAATTCCTTATTCTTTCCCATAGGCCGATGATAACTTCTGGAAGGCCAAATATGACCATGAAGCTGCAAAACAAGCCAGGGCAACCAAGAAAGCCGAAAGGAAAGCCGCCAAGACGGGAACCTCAAAGAAGAAGAAACCCAGCGCCTCCAACTTACTCAGATTGGAGGATAGTTCTTCGGATGATGAAGAGCTAATCTTTAAATTTTCTTATTTCCCTTGTTATTACCTGTCTGACATTCTATCCCTTCAGGAGGATACGGGGAACAGTCAAGCAGCCAATGAAGAGGTAACTATAATCTCCTCCGACTCAGAGCCTTTGCCAAAGCAAAAGATCCGAAGGGTGACCCGGAAAGTAAGATTTTCACATGCTCTTGCTTATCAAGATCCTCAATTTCTTTTGAAGCAACAACAGCTTGAGAACCGGAGGCAGACCCGGAACAACAAGGATGCGAAATTCTCCTCCGGCTTACCTGACGTAACCAGGAAGCGTCAGACTGAGGTTATCTCCGATTTACGTTTCGTTTTTCCTTTAGCGGGCTTAATTCGTCATCCTCTTAATTCGTCTGACTCCAATTATCAGGACACCTCTCCTTCTTCCGGTGAATCCATGCAGTCAAACATGCCGGCTTTCAAAACTGCTCCCGGGTAATGTAACCTTATATACCTTGAATTTTACTTTACCCATGCTTGCGTATTCATCCTTCTGCCTTTGTTAACAGCATGCAAGTAAAACCCACCAAGAGGGCGAAGAAGAATAAGCCGTCCCAATGATGAGGACATCAATACCACTGTTACACCCACAGCCCCTACTGCTATACATATTGGACCAATTACTAGAGCTCGCGCACGCCAGCTAAATTACCAGGTACTTTCGTTTCTTGGTAATGTTTCTAATGTTCATGAGAACATGATGCTGCCTAAATTGGATACATTTGTTTTGCTTACAAATGAAGGGCCTAGCTTGGAGAAGGATGAACATTGGAGCAAGAAAAAGCATGGAGATGATGGCATGCACAAGGGGAACAAGAACGGAGTTACGAGTGATGATTTTAGGTCTTTGAAGCCACCATAACGAGTGCATGAAGCCTTGGACGAAATATACAAGATGCCACTTCATAAATTTCGTCCAGAGGCTATTATAGGTGCTGCGTCACCTTTTTATTGGGCCAGGCCCATGTAATTTCGAAATACATTAGTATAGGCTATTTTTAGAGTCCGTATGTGTGGGGAAACAAGACATATGGTTGATTTTGGACCCCTCCACCAAGGGCCACGAAATTCCCCCTCTCTTCCTCCATATATACAGCCCTTAGGGCACCGTTTAGACTTTGGGTTTTGTTTAGATTAAAGTTCGCCATAGCTGCAACTTCGCGTACTTCGTTTGTGTTCAACGACCAGACAAAGGCGTCACAGAACCCCACCTTGATCAATACAGCTTTCATCTTATATTCGCAATATCCAGATTGCAATCTCAGTTTCTTGCTTGTTCTTTGTTTGCTCGCACGAAACAAACCCTCGTGATCAGGTTGATCGTGCTCTGGCGTGGTCAATAACCTCTCGGAGTTGGTTTAGCGATTGCTAAGGCGCGACGTCCACGCACGTTCGTAGTCGGATCGTCAAAGTCGACTTCCAGCAAAGCGAAATCCATCATCTCATCGAAAGACGGGACACCTTTGCCTCTATCAAGTGGTATCAGATTTCCAGGTTGCTCGGTGAGATTTTACAGTTTTTCGTAGTTTAGATCGAGTCTGTTCTTCATACCTACAGTCCACGAAAAAGCCAAAAAAAATTAGGGTTAGTTCATCATATCCGAACCAATCTGAGACTTTGCATAATCTTTTTCGGGTTTTGCTTTGTTGAATTTGCGGTTGCATCGTCGTTTCTAATTGCTAGTCTTAGTGTTAGTCTTTTAGAGTTTCGAGTTCTGGTCATAAGTTGTCACGCCGCCACCGCACCATCATCATCGCCCCTGTCACCTACCACCACCGCTCTGAATCCGTATCCATATACCACCACCAATCCGTATCCATATACCACCACCGATCCATATCCATATACTACCACCGCTACCACCACCGCTGCCATATACCACCACCGCTGCCATATACCACCACCATATATCCACCACCAATCCGAGTTCCTTGCATATTCGGTTTGTTTTCGAGATCCATCTAGTTTCCGATTCGTGTTTCCTTGCCGGAGTAGGTTTCGGAAAAAAAATTCCGAAAACCACCCTCCGTTTAGGCCCAAAATTTTCCGAAAACGCACTTGTCGAAAAAATTTCTGGCTATCCTATTTTTAGGTGTTTCTAAGCGTATTGAGACAGTCGCCGTTATCGAAAGTTTTTTTGACCCGTTTCCAGTTTTTGGGTCCGTGCAGTCGAAAAAAAATTGGTCGAAAAAATTTCGTGCCCATCCTATCAGTTTTACGTGGGAAGAGTTTTGAGACACTCGCCATTATAGTGATTTTTCGAAAAAAAAGAGCAGCGCAAAAAAAAAGCAGCACAAAAAAAGAGAGCGAAAAAAAATTCCAGAGTGTGCTTTTCCCTTGTTTACGTGCAGCGCCGTGATTTTGTTAGTGTTCTAGGCTCGCGTCTCTAGCACGGTCTAGCCTAGGACCAGCACAGTACCGTCGTTGAGCGTTTATTCAACTTTGCATCTCTGAATTGATTATTGCTGACCCCTTTTGCTACCATATTATAAGCCTTCCGTGCTCCACATACATCTACGTCACGCGTTTGACTCTCCCTGGTAATCGCTCTATCCAAGCTTTGAGAGTTTTGACTACAACGGTTGCCGATCACCGCCTGTTGCTGGGTAAGAACTGGTAAGAATTTGAGTTTTGCTTGACGGATTTGTGACACCCACCACCAACACTTGTTCGTAGTCTGTAGGATCATATTCTTGTGTGTTTCTATTGCTGCTAACCATGCCAGGATCACAAGCCGACGAGATTGACCGGGAGAACTTATCGAACAAGGAGCTTCATGATAAGTTTCAGCAAATGATGACTGAACAGGTGCAAGATGTGCTGAACAATTTTGAAGAGGCCATGGAGAAGATCACTGGCCTTGAGAAGACGTTCGAAACAAAGCTCGATAATAGATTTAATGAACTGCTTGCGCGTCTTCCACCACCGGCTGCACCTCCCGGACCTCTGCAACAACAACAACAACAATTACCTCCAGGTCGCGAAACAGCCCTCCGCCGAGCGAGCCGTGTACTTCTTCGGCCTGGCCAAACTGTTGGTGCTGCTGTTGATACTTCTGTGGCTCCTGCTGCTGATACGGAGGATGATGAATATGCGGGCGATTATGAGGATGAGGTTGATCAAAATCAGAACTACGTGCAGCCACCAGCACCACCACCAGCAGGTCGACCTCAGGTATATATTCGCAATGGTAGGCCCGCACCACCACCTCAGGTACGAGATGATGTCCATATTCCTAAACTGAAATTGAATATTCCACCATTTGAGGGTAGATATGTTCCTGATATATATCTTACTTGGGAGTTAGAAACTAAACGACGATTTACATGTTTACAATATCCTGAGGAGAGACGGGTTGCTGCTGTTGTTTGTGCTTTCACTAGTTTTGCATGTGTATGGTGGTCTGAACATTGTAGATTATATCCTATTCCAACTACTTGGGCTGCTTTGAAAACTGCTATGTGTACGCGTTGGGTTCCACCATATTATCAACGTGAATTGCTTCAAACATTGCAGCGTTTAAGACAAGGAAAAAATTCTGTAGAAGAATATTATCAGGAATTACAAACTGGCATGATTAGATGTGGTATTGTTGAGGAGAATGAAGCTATGCTTGCACGTTTTCTGGGTGGATTAAATAGAGAGATTCAGACCATTCTAGACTATAAGGAGTATACTAATATCACTCGTTTATTCCATCTTGCTTGTAAAGCTGAACGTGAAGTGCAGGATCCACAAGCATTGGCGCGAACTAACTTTTCTGCAGGCCGACCTTCATCATGGACACCGCGTGCATCTTCTACTTCAACTGCACCAGCACCTCCATTAGGTGCCACCTCCAGCCGTGATACAAGAAAACAGGCACAACCACCATTATCTGCCAAGAGCGCACCTGCGGGGCCTGCACAGCATTCTTCTTCTTCCATAGCATCAACAGGACACACAAGTGATATTATTTGTCGTCGTTGTAAGGGAGGAGGTCATTATGGGAGAGAATGCAAATCTCAGTGTGTGATGATTGCTACCGAGGATGGTGGGTATGAGTCCGCTAGTGACTATGATGAGGAGACTTTGGCTCTTATTACACGTGAAGAACATGGTGGAGATGATTCTGATCATGAGACACAATACATGGCTCCTGAAGACGCTGACAGGTATGAATGTTTAGTTGCTGAACGTGTTTTGAGTGTGTAGGTCACACAAGCTGAGCAAAATCAGAGGCACAATTTGTTCCATACCAAGGGAGTTGTGAAGGAACGTTCTGTGCGCGTCATCATAGATGGAGGGAGCTGCAACAACTTGGCTAGCATGGAGATGGTGGAGAAGCTTTCTCTCACCACAAGACCACATCCACATCCTTACTACATCCAATGGTTCAACAACAACGTCAAGGTTAAGGTAACACGTATTGTTCGTGTGCATTTTAGTATCTCTACATATGCTGATTATGTTGATTGTGATGTGGTACCTATGCAAGCATGTTCCTTTTTACTTGGTAGACCATGGCAATTTGATAAAAATTCTGTACACCATGGTAGAAACAATCAGTATACTCTTGTTCATAAGGATAAAAATATTACTTTGCTTCATATGACTCCTGATTCCATTTTGAAAGATGATATTAATAGAGCTAATAAAGCAAAACAGGAGAAGAATAAGAGTGAAAAATCAGATTGTGGCAAAAGAATTTGAGCAACAAATGAAGCCTACTAATAAACCATCTAGTGTTGCTTCTGAAATTAAATTGAAAAGTGCATGTTTATTTGCCACCAAATCTGATATTGATGAGCTAGATTTCAGCAAATCTGTTTGCTATGCTTTTGTGTGCAAAGAGGCATTATTTTCATTCGAGGACGTGCCTTCCTCTTTGCCTCCTGCTGTCACTAACATTTTGCAGGAGTTCGCTGACGTCTTTCCACAAGACGTGCCACCGGGATTACCGCCTATTCGAGGGATTGAGCATCAGATTGACTTAATTCCCGGTGCTTCACAGCCAAACCGTGCGCCATATCGTACCAATCTAGAGGAGACGAAGGAGATTATGTGATGAGGACATCAATACAATTGTTACACCCACAGCCCCTGCTGCTATACATACTGGACCAATTACTAGAGCTCGTGCACGCCAACTAAATTACCAGGTACTTTCGTTTCTTGGTAATGATTCTAATGTGCATGAGAATATGATGCTGCCTAAATTGGATACATTTGTTTTGCTTACAAATGAAGGGCCTAGCTTGGAGAAGGATGAACATTGGAGCAAGAACAAGCATGGAGATGATGGCATGCGCAAGGGGAACAAGAACGGAGTTACAAGTGATGATTTCAGGACTTTGAAGCCACCATAATGGGTGCATGAAGCCTTGGACGAAATATACAAGATGCCACTTCATAAATTTCGTCCCGAGGCTATTTTAGGTGCTGCGTCACCTTATTATTGGGCCAGGCCCATGTAATTTCGAAATACATAAGTATAGGCTATTTTTAGAGTACGTATGTGTGGGGAAACAAGAGATAGGGTTGATTTCGGACCCCTCCACCAAGGGCCACGAAATCCCCCCCCCTCTTCCTCCATATATACAGCCCTTAGGGCATCGTTTAGACTTCGGGTTTTGTTTAGATTAAAAGTTCGCCATAGCTGCAACTTCGCGTACTTCGTTTGTGTTCAACAACCAGACAAAGGCGTCACAGAACCCCACCTTGATCAATAAAGCTTTCATCTTATATTCGCAATATCCAGATTGCAATCTCAGTTTCTTGCTTGTTCTTCGTTTGCTCGCAGGAAACAGACCCTCGTGGTCATGTTGATCGTGCTCCGGCGTGGTCAATAACCTCTCGGAGTTGGTTTAGCGATTGCTAAGGCGCGACGTCCTCGCACGTTCGTAGTCGGTTCGTCAAAGTCGACTGCCACCAAAGCGATATCCATCATCTCATCGAAAGACGGGACACCTTTGCCTCTATCAAGTGTTATCAGATTTCCAGGTTGCTCGGTGAGATTTTACAGTTTTTCGTAGTTTAGATCGAGTCTGTTCTTCATACCTACAGTCCACGAAAAAGCCACAAAAAAAATTAGGGTTAGTTCATCATATCCGAACCAATCTGAGCCTTTGCATAATCTTTTTAGGGTTTTGCTTTGTTGAATTTGCGGTTGCATCGTCGTGTCTAGTTGCTGGTCTTAGAGTCTAGTCTTTTAGAGTTTCGAGTTCTGGTCATAAGTTGTCACGCCGCCGCCGCACCATCATCATCGCCCCTGCCATCTACCACCACCGCTTATCCGCCACCGCTTCGAATCTGTATCCATATACCACCATCGCTGTCATATACTACCACCGCTGCCATCTACCACCATATATCCACCACCAATCCGAGTTCTTGTCATATTAGGTTTGTTTTCGAGATCCATCTAGATTCCGATTCGTGTTTCCTTGCTGGAGTAGGTTTCAGAAAAAAAAGAGTCCGGAAACCACCCTTCGTTTAGGCCCAAAAATTTTCGAAAACGCATTTTTCGAAAAAAATTCTGGCTATCCTATTTTTAGGTGTTTCTGAGTGTTTTGAGACAGGTGCCATTATAGGAAGTTTTTTTTGACCCGTTTCCAGTTTTTGGGTCCGGGCAGTCGAAAAAACGAAAAAAAAAATTTGGTCGAAAAAATTTCGTGCCCATCCTGTCAGTTTGACCTAGGAAGAGTTTTGAGACACTTGCCATTATAGTGATTTTTCGCAAAAAAAAAGCAGCGCAAAAAAGAAGCAAAAAAAAAATTCCAGAGTGTGCTTTTTCCTTGTTTACGTGCAGCGCCGTGATTTTGTTGGTGTTCTATGCTCGCGTCTCTAGCATAGTCTAGCCTAGGACCAGCACAGTACCGTCGTTGAGCGTTTATTCAACTTTGCATCTCTGAATTGATTATTGCTGACCCTTTTTGCTACCATATTATAAGCCTTCCCAGCTCTACATACATCTACGTCGTGCGTTTGACTCTCCCTGGCAATCGCTCTATCCAAGCTTTGAGAGTTTTTGACTACAACGGTTGCCGATCACCGCCTGCTGCTGGGTAAGAACTGGTAAGAATTTGAGATTTGCTTGACGGATTTGTGACACCCACCACCACCTCTTGTTAGTAGTCTGTAGGATCATATTCTTGTGTGTTTCTATTGCTGCTAACCATGCCAGGATCACAAGCCGACGAGACTGATTGGGAGAACATGACGAATAAGGATTTGCATGATAAATTTCAGCAAATGATGAGTGGACAGGTGCAAGATGTGCTAAAAAGATTTGAAGAGGCCATGGAGAAGATAGATGGCATGGAGAAGACGTTCAAAACAAAGCTCGATAACAAGTTTAATGAATTGCTCGCGCGTCTTCCACCACCACCACCCACTGCACCTAACGCACCTCTCCAACAACAACAACAACGACTACCTCCACGTCGCGAAACAGATCTCCGCCGAGCGAGCCGTGTTCCTCTTGCGTTTCGCCAAACTGTTGGTGCTGCTGTTGATACTTCTGTGGCTCCTGCTGCTGATGCGGAGGAGGATGATTATGTGGGAGATTATGAGGATGAGGTTGATCAAAATCAGAACTACGTGCACCCACCAGCACCACCACCAGCAGGTCGACCTCAGGTATATATTCGTAATGGTAGGCCTGCACCACCACCTCAGGTACGAGATGATGTGCATATTCCTAAACTGAAATTGAATATTCCACCATTTGAGGGTAGATATGTTCCTGATATATATCTTACTTGGGAGTTAGAAACTGAACAACGTTTTACATGTTTACAATATCCCGAGGAGAGACGGGTTGCTGCTGCTGTTTGTGCTTTCACTAGTTTTGCATGTGTATGGTGGTCTGAACATTGTAGATTATATCCTATTCCAACTACTTGGGCTGCTTTGAAAACTGCTATGCGTACGCGTTGGGTTCCACCATATTATCAATGTGAATTGCTTCAAAAATTGCAGCGTTTAAGACAAGGGAAAAATTCTGTAGAAGAATATTATCAGGAATTACAAACTGGCATGATTAGATGTGGTATTGTTGAGGAGAATGAAGCTATGCTTGCATGTTTTCTGGGTGGATTAAATAGAAAGATTCAGACCATTCTAGACTATAAGGAGTATACTAATATCACTCGTTTATTCCATCTTGCTTGTAAAGCTGAACGTGAAGTGCAGGATCGACAAGCATTGGCGCGATCTAACTTTTCTGCAAGCCGACCTTCATCATGGACACCGCGTGCATCTTCTACTTCAACTGCACCAGCACCTCAATCAGGTGCCTCCTCCAGTCGTGATACAAGAAAACAGGCACAACCACCATTATCTGCCAAGAGCGCACCTGCTGGGCCTGCACAGAGTTCTTCTTCTTCCATGGCATCAACAGGGCACACAAGTGATATTATTTGTCGTCGTTGTAAGGGAGGAGGTCATTATGCGAGAGAATGCAAATCTCCGCGTGTGATGATTGCTACCGCAGATGGTGGATGTGAGTCCGCTAGTGACTATGATGAGGAGACTTTGGCTCTTATTACACGTGAAGAACATGGTGGAGATGATTCTGATCATGAGACGCAATACATGGCTCCTGAAGACGCTGACAGGTATGAATGTTTAGTTGCTCAACATGTTTTGAGTGTGCAGGTCACACAAGCTGAGCAAAATCAGAGGCACAATTTGTTCCATACCAAGGGAGTTGTGAAGGAACGTTCTGTGCGCGTCATAATAGACGGAGGGAGCTGCAACAACTTGGCTAGCATGGAGATGGTGGAGAAGCTTTCTCTCACCACAAGACCACATCCACATCCTTACTACATCCAATGGTTCAACAACAGCGGCAAGGTTAAGGTAACACGTACTGTTCGTGTGCATTTTAGTATCTCTACATATGCTGATTATGTTGATTGTGATGTGGTACCTATGCAAGCATGTTCCTTATTACTTGGTAGACTGATGAGGACATCAATACCATTGTTACACCCACAGCCCCTACTGCTACATATACGGGACCAATTACTAGAGCTCACGCACGCCAATTAAATTATCAGGTACTTTCGTTTCTTGGTAATGATTCTAATGTTCATGAGAATATGATGCTACCTAAATTGGATACATTTGTTTTGCTTACAAATGAAGGGCCTAGCTTGGAGAAGGATGAACATTGGAGCAAGAACAAGCATGGAGATGATGCCATGCGCAAGGGGAACAAGAACGGAGTTACAAGTGATGATTTCAGGACTTTGAAGCCACCATAATGGGTGCATGAAGCCATGGACGAAATATACAAGATGCCACTTCATAAATTTCGTCCCGAGGCTATTATAGGTGCTGCGTCACCTTTTTATTGGGCCAGGCCCATGTAATTTCGAAATACATAAGTATAGGCTATTTTTTAGAGTCCGTATGTGTGGTGAAACAAGAGATAGGGTTGATTTCGGACCCCTCCACCAAGGGCCACGAAATTCCCCCTCTCTTCCTCCATATATACGGCCCTTAGGGCACCGTTTAGACTTTGGGTTTTGTTTAGATTAAAAGTTCGCCATAGCTGCAACTTCGCGTACTTCGTTTGTGTTCAACGACCAGACAAAGGCGTCACAGAACCCCACCTTGATCAATAAAGCTTTCATCTTATATTCGCAATATCCAGATTGCAATCTTAGTTTCTTGCTTGTTCTTTGTTTGCTCGCAGGAAACAGACCCTCGTGGTCAGGTTGATCGTGCTCCGGCGTGGTCAATAACCTCTCGGAGTTGGTTTAGGGATTGCTAAGGCGCGACGTCTCGCACGTTCGTAGTCGGATCGTCAAAGTCGACTTCCAACAAAGCGATATCCATCATCTCATCGAACGACGGGACACCTTTGCCTCTATCAAGTGGTATCAGATTTCCAGGTTGCTCGGTGAGATTTTACAGTTTTTCGTAGTTTAGATCGAGTCTGTTCTTCATACCTATAGTCCATGAAAAAGCCAAAAAAAATTAGGGTTAGTTCATCCCATCCGAACCAATCTGAGCCTTGCATAATCTTTTCTGTATTTGCATTGTTGAATTTGCGGTTGCATCGTCTTGTCCAGTTGCTGGTCTTAGCGTCTAGTCTTTTAGAGTTTCGAGTTCTGTTCACAGGTTGTCACGTCGCCGCTGCCATATATCACCACCGCATCATCATCGTCGCTGTTGCCATATACCACCACCACATATTCACCGCCAATCCGAATCCATATACGCCACCACATATCCGCCGCCATCACGCCAATCCGAGTTCACCTGCAACATATATCCGCCACCTGTCCGTGTTCCACCAGATTCATCTCCGCCACCAGTCCGAGTTCCACCAGATTCATCTCCGCCACCAGTCCTAGTCCGAGTCCAGTAATTGTTGCATTGTTCTCGATTTCCAGATCACGCGACACTCCGAGTCGTGACAGAGAAGGACTCCCCAACTTCCGAGCCATCCACAGAAGAAAAACAGTTCCAATTTCAAAAAATAAAAAAAACTAAGTCTGGAAAATTCTGGCTAGGCAGTTTTTAGACCATTTGTAGACTTTTTCGAAAAAAAATTGTTGCGGAGCAAAAAAAAAGAGGAAAAAAAAGTGCAAAAAAAAGAGAAAAAAAATTCAGAGTGTGCTCCTCCCTTGTTTACGTGCCGCGCCGTGATTTTGTTGGTGTTCTAGGCTCGCGTCTCTAGCACAGTCTAGCCTAGGACCAGCACAGTACCGTCGTTGAGCGTTTATTCAATACCAAGGGAGAGACGAGTTACATGTTTACAATATCCTGAGGAGAGACGAGTTGCTGCTGCTGTTTGTGCTTTCACTAGTTTTGCATGTGTATGGTGGTTTGAACATTGTAGATTATATCCTATTCCAACTACTTGGGCTGCTTTGAAAACTGCTATGCGTACGCGTTGGGTTCCACCATATTATCAACGTGAATTGCTTCAAAAATTGCAGCGTTTAAGACAAGGGAAAAATTCTGTAGAAGAATATTATCAGGAATTACAAACTGGCATGATTAGATGTGGTATTGTTGAGGAGAATGAAGCTATGCTTGCACGTTTTCTGGGTGGATTAAATAGAGAGATTCAGACCATTCTAGACTATAAGGAGTATACTAATATGACTCGTTTATTCCATCTTGCTTGTAAAGCTGAACGTGAAGTGCAGGATCGACAAGCATTGGGGCGAACTAACTTTTCTGCAGGCCGACCTTCATCATGGACACCACGTGCATCTTCTACTTCAACTGCACCAGCACCTCCATCCGGTGCCACCTCTAGCCGTGATACAAGAAAACAGGCACAACCACCATTATCTGCCAAGAGCGCACCTGCGGGGCCTGCACAGCGTTCTTCTTCTTCCATGGCATCAACAGGGCACACAAGTGATATTATTTGTCGTCGTTGTAAGGGAGGAGGTCACTATGCGAGAGAATGCAAATCTCCGCGTGTGATGATTGCTACCGCGGATGGTGGATATGAGTCTGCTAGTGACTATGATGAGGAGACTTTGGCTCTTATTACACGTGAAGAACATGGTGGAGATGATTCTGATCATGAGACGCAATACATGGCTCCTGAAGACGCTGACAGGTATGAATGTTTAGTTGCTCAACGTGTTTTGAGTGTGCAGATCACACAAGCTGAGCAAAATCAGAGGCACAATTTGTTCCATACCAAGGGAGTTGTGAAGGAACGTTCTGTGCGCGTCATCATAGACGGAGGGAGCTGCAACAACTTGGCTAGCATGGAGATGGTGGGGAAGCTTTCTCTCACCACAAGACCACATCCACATCCTTACTACATCCAATGGTTCAACAACAGCGGCAAGGTTAAGGTAACACGTACTGTTCGTGTGCATTTTAGTATCTCTACATATGCTGATTATGTTGATTGTGATGTGGTACCTATGCAAGCATGTTCCTTATTACTTGGTAGACCATGGCAATTTGATAAAAATTCTGTACACCATGGTAGAAACAATCACTGTACTCTTGTTCATAAGAATAAAAATATTACTTTGCTTCCTATGACTCCTGATTCCATTTTGAAAGATGATATTAATAGAGCTAATAAAGCAAAACAGGAGACTAATAAGAGTGAAAATCAGATTGTGGCAAAAGAATTTGAGCAACAAACGAAGCCTAATAATAAACCTTCTAGTGTGGCTTCTGAAATTAAATTGAAAAGTGCATGTTTATTTGCCACCAAATCTGATATTGATGAGCTAGATTTCAGCAAATCTGTTTGCTATGCTTCTGTGTGCAAAGAGGCATTATTTTCATTCGAGGACGTGCCTTCCTCTTTGCCTCCTGCTGTCACTAACATTTTGCAGGAGTTCGCTGACGTCTTTCCACAAGACGTGCCACCGGGATTACCGCCTATTCGAGGGATTGAGCATCAGATTGACTTAATTCCCGGTGCTTCACTGCCAAACCGTGCACCATACCGTACCAATCCAGAGGAGACGAAGGAGATTATGCGTCAAGTACAAGTGCTTCTCGACAAAGGTTATATACACGAATCCCTTAGTCCTTGTGCTGTTCCTATTATTCTAGTGCCGAAAAAGGATGGTACATCACGTATGTGTGTTGATTGTAGAGGCATTAATAATATTACTATTCGTTATCGTCATCCTATTCCTAGGCTAGATGATATGCTTGATGAATTGAGTGGCTCTACAATATTCTCCAAAGTTGATTTGCGTAGTGGATACCATCAAATTCGTATGAAATTGGGAGATGAATGGAAAACAGCATTCAAAACTAAGTTTGGATTATATGAGTGGTTAGTCATGCCTTTTGGGTTAACTAATGCACCTAGTACTTTCATGAGATTAATGAACGAAGTTTTACGTGCTTTCATTGGACGATTTGTGGTAGTTTACTTTGATGACATATTGATTTATAGCAGATCTTTGGAAGAACATTTGGAACATTTATGTGCTGTTTTTATTGCTCTACGTGATGCACGTTTGTTTGGTAACCTTGGGAAGTGCACCTTTTGCACCGACCGAGTATCTTTTCTTGGCTATGTTGTTACTCCACAGGGAATTGAAGTTGATAAAGCCAAGATTGAAGCTATTGAGAGTTGGCCGCAGCCCAAAACGGTCACACAAGTGAGGAGTTTTCTTGGCCTCGCTGGATTCTATAGGCGTTTTGTGAGAGATTTCAACACCATTGCTGCACCTCTCAATGAGCTTACAAAGAAACATGTGCCTTTTCTTTGGGGTACCGCACAGGAAGAAGCCTTCTCGGTATTGAAAGATAAGTTGACACATGCTGCTTTACTCCAACTTCCTGATTTTAATAAGACTTTTGAGCTTGAATGTGATGCTAGTGGAATTGGATTAGGAGGTGTGTTATTACAAGATGGCAAACCTGTTGCATACTTTTCTGAAAAATTGAGTGGGCCTAGTCTGAATTATTCTACTTATGATAAAGAATTATATGCTCTTGTTCGGACTTTAGAAACATGGCAACATTATTTATGGCCCAAAGAATTTGTTATACATTTTGATCATGAATCTTTGAAACATATTAAAAGTCAAGCTAAACTGAATCGTAGACATGCTAAATGGGTTGAATTCATTGAGACTTTCCCTTATGTCATTAAACACAAGAAGGGAAAAGAAAATTTTATTGCTGATGCATTGTCTCGTCGCTATACTATGCTTTCACAACTTGACTTCAAAATATTTGGTTTGGAGACCATCAAAGATCAATATGTGCATGATGCTGATTTTAAAGATGTAATGCAGAATTGCAAAGAAGGAAGAATGTGGAAGAAGTTTGTCGTTAACGATGGATTTGTGTTTCGTGCTAACAAGCTATGCATTCCAGCTAGCTCCGTTCGTCTTTTGTTGTTGCAGGAGGCGCATGGAGGAGGATTAATGGGACACTTTGGCGTGAAGAAGACGGAGGACGTACTTGCTACACATTTCTTTTGGCCAAAGATGAGACGGGATGATGAGCGTTTTATTGCTCGCTGCACTACATGTCAAAAAGCTAAGTCACGACTCAATCCTCATGGTTTATATATGCCTTTGCCTGTACCTAGTGTTCCTTGGGAGGATATATCTATGGACTTTGTTTTAGGTTTACCTCGAACAAAGAAGGGGAGGGATAGCATATTTGTTGTCGTGGATAGATTCTCGAAAATGGCACACTTTATACCATGTCATAAAAGCGATGATGTTGTTAATGTTGCTGATTTGTTCTTTCGTGAAATTATTCGCTTGCATGGTGTGCCAAATACTATTGTTTCAGATCGTGATACTAAATTTCTTAGCCATTTTTGGAGATGTTTATGGGCTAAGTTGGGGACTAAACTGCTTTTTAGTACTACTTGTCACCCCCAAACTGATGGACAAACTGAAGTAGTCAATAGAACGTTGTCTACTATGCTTAGGGCTGTTTTGAAGAATAATAAGAAAATGTGGGAGGAATGCTTGCCTCATATTGAATTTGCTTATAATCGTTCATTGCATTCTACTACTAAGATGTGCCCTTTTGAAGTTGTGTATGGTTTCCTACCTCGTGCACCTATTGATTTGTTGCCTCTTCCATCTTCGGAGAAGGTTAATTTTGATGCTAAACAACGTGCTGAATTGATTTTAAAAATGCATGAGTTAACTAAGGAAAACATTGAGCGTATGAATGCTAAATATAAACTTGCTGGAGATAAGGGTAGAAAACATGTTGTGTTTGCACCTAGAGATCTTGTTTGGTTACATTTGCGTAAGGATAGATTTCCTGATTTGCGCAAATCAAAGCTAATGCCACGTGCAGATGGTCCCTTTAAGGTGTTAGAGAAAATAAATGATAATGCATATAAACTTGAGCTGCCTGCAGATTTTGGGGTTAGTCCCACTTTTAACATTGCAGATTTGAAGCCTTATTTGGGTGAGGAAGATGAACTTCCATCGAGGACGACTTCATTTCAAGAAGGGGAGGATGATGAGGACATCAATACAATTGTTACACCCATAGCCCCTGCTGCTATACATACTGGACCAATTACTAGAGCTCGTGCACGCCAACTAAATTACCAGGTACTTTCGTTTCTTGGTAATGATTCTAATGTTCATGAGAATATGATGCTGCCTAAATTGGATACATTTGTTTTGCTTACAAATGAAGGGCCTAGCTTGGAGAAGGATGAACATTGGAGCAAGAACAAGCATGGAGATGATGGCATGCGCAAGGGGAACAAGAACGGAGTTACAAGTGATGATTTCAGGACTTTGAAGCCACCATAAGGGGTGCATGAAGCCTTGGACGAAATATACAAGATGCCACTTCATAAATTTCGTCCCGAGGCTATTTTAGGTGCTGCGTCACCTTATTATTGGGCCAGGCCCATGTAATTTCGAAATACATAAGTATAGGCTATTTTTAGAGTCCGTATGTGTGGGGAAACAAGAGTTAGGGTTGATTTCGGACCCCTCCACCAAGGGCCACGAAATTCCCCCCTCTTCCTCCATATATACAGTCCTTAGGGCATCATTTAGACTTTGGGTTTTGTTTAGATTAAAAGTTCGCCATAGCTGCAACTTCGCGTACTTCGTTTGTGTTCAACGACCAGACAAAGGCGTCACAGAACCCCACCTTGATCAATAAAGCTTTCATCTTATATTCGCAATATCCAGATTGCAATCTTAGTTTCTTGCTTGTTCTTCGTTTGCTCGCAGGAAACAGACCCTCGTGGTCAGGTTGATCGTGCTCCGGCGTGGTCAATAACCTCTCGGAGTTGGTTTAGCGATTGCTAAGGCGCGACGTCCTCGCACGTTCGTAGTCGGATCGTCAAAGTCGACTTCCACCAAAGCGAAATCCACCATCTCATCGAAAGACGGGACACCTTTTCCCCTATCATTATACCATGTCATAAAAGCGATGATGCTGTTAATGTTGCTGATTTGTTCTTTCGTGAAATTATTCGCTTGCATGGTGTGCCAAATACTATTGTTTCAGATCGTGGTACTAAATTTCTTAGCCACTTTTGGAGATGTTTATGGGCTAAGTTGCGGACTAAACTGCTTTTTAGTACTACTTGTCACCCCCAAACTGATGGACAAACTGAAGTAGTCAATAGAACGTTGTCTACTATGCTTAGGGCTGTTTTGAAGAATAATAAGAAAATGTGGGAGGAATGCTTGCCTCATATTGAATTTGCTTATAATCGTTCATTGCATTCTACTACTAAGATGTGCCCTTTTGAAGTTGTGTATGGTTTCCTACCTCGTGCACCTATTGATTTGTTGCCTCTTCCATCTTCGGAGAAGGTTAATTTTGATGCTAAACAACGTGCTGAATTGATTTTAAAAATGCATGAGTTAACTAAGGAAAACATTGAGCGTATGAATGCTAAATATAAACTTGCTGGAGATAAGGGTAGAAAACATATTGTGTTTGCACCTGGAGATCTTGTTTGGTTACATTTGCGTAAGGATAGATTTCCTGATTTGCGCAAATCAAAGCTAATGCCACGTGCTGATGGTCCCTTTAAGGTGTTAGAGAAAATAAATGATAATGCATATAAACTTGAGCTGCCTGCAGATTTTGGGGTTAGTCCCACTTTTAACATTGTAGATTTGAAGCCTTATTTGGGTGAGGAAGATGAGTTTCCGTCGAGGACGACTTCATTTCAAGAAGGGGAGGATGATGAGGACATCAATACCATTGTTACACCCACAACCCCTACTGCTACATATACGGGACCAATTACTAGAGCTCGCGCACGCCAATTAAATTATCAGGTACTATCGTTTCTTGGTAATGATTCTAATGTTCAGGAGAATATGATGCTGCCTAAATTGGATACATTTGTTTTGCTTACAAATGAAGGGCCTAGCTTGGAGAAGGATGAACATTGGAGCAAGAACAAGCATGGAGATGATGCCATGCGCAAGGGGAACAAGAACGGAGTTACAAGTGATGATTTCAGGACTTTGAAGCCACCATAATGGGTGCATGAAGCCATGGACGAAATATACAAGATGCCACTTCATAAATTTCGTCCCGAGGCTATTATAGGTGCTGCGTCACCTTTTTATTGGGCCAGGCCCATGTAATTTCGAAATACATAAGTATAGGCTATTTTTAGAGTCCGTATGTGTGGGGAAACAAGAGATAGGGTTGATTTTGGACCCCTCCACCAAGGGCCACGAAATTCCCCCTCTCTTCCTCCATATATACAGCCCTTAGGGCACCGTTTAGACTTTGGGTTTTTGTTTAGATTAAAAGTTCGCCATAGCTGCAACTTCGCGTACTTCGTTTGTGTTCAACGACCAGACAAAGGCGTCACAGAACCCCACCTTGATCAATAAAGCTTTCAGCTTATATTCGCAATATCCAGATTGCAATCTTAGTTTCTTGCTTGTTCTTCGTTTGCTCGCAGGAAACAGACCCTCGTGGTCAGGTTGATCGTGCTCTGGCGTGGTCAATAACCTCTCGGAGTTGGTTTAGCGATTGCTAAGGCGCGACGTCTCGCACGTTCGTAGTCGGATCGTCAAAGTCGACTTCCACCAAAGCAATATCCATCATCTCATCGAAAGACGGGACACCTTTGCCTCTATCATAGACCATGGCAATTTGATAAAAACTCTGTACACCATGGTAGAAACAATCACTATACTCTTGTTCATAAGGATAAAAATATTACTTTGCTTCCTATGACTCCTGATTCCATTTTGAAAGATGATATTAATAGAGCTAATAAAGCAAAACAGGAGAAGAATAAGAGTGAAAATCAGATTGTGGCAAAAGAATTTGAGCAACAAATGAAGCCTACTAATAAACCATCTAGTGTTGCTTCTGAAATTAAATTGAAAAGTGCATGTTTATTTGCCACCAAATCTGATATTGATGAGCTAGATTTCAGCAAATCTGTTTGCTATGCTTTTGTGTGCAAAGAGGCATTATTTTCATTCGAGGACATGCCTTCCTCTTTGCCTCCTGCTGTCACTAACATTTTGCAGGAGTTCGCTGACGTCTTTCCACAAGACGTGCCACCGGGATTACTGCCTATTCGAGGGATTGAGCATCAGATTGACTTAATTCCCGGTGCTTCACTGCCAAACCGTGCACCATACCGTACCAATCCAGAGGAGACGAAGGAGATTATGCGTCAAGTACAAGAGCTTCTCGACAAAGGTTATATACACGAATCCCTTAGTCCTTGTGCTGTTCCTATTATTCTAGTGCCGAAAAAGGATGGTACATCACGTATGTGTGTTGATTGTAGAGGCATTAATAATATTACTATTCGTTATCGTCATCCTATTCCTAGGCTAGATGATATGCTTGATGAATTGAGTGGCTCTACAATATTCTCCAAAGTTGATTTGCGTAGTGGATACCATCAAATTCGTATGAAATTGGGAGATGAATGGAAAACAGCATTCAAAACTAAGTTTGGATTATATGAGTGGTTAGTCATGCCTTTTGGGTTAACTAATGCACCTAGTACTTTCATGAGATTAATGAACGAAGTTTTACGTGCTTTCATTGGACAATTTGTGGTAGTTTACTTTGATGACATATTGATTTATAGCAGATCTTTGGAAGAACATTTGGAACATTTACGTGCTGTTTTTATTGCTCTACGTGATGCACGTTTGTTTGGTAACCTTGGGAATTGCACCTTTTGCACCGACCGAGTATATTTTCTTGGCTATGTTGTTACTCCACAGGGAATTGAAGTTGATAAAGCCAAGATTGAAGCTACTGAGAGTTGGCCGCAACCCAAAACGGTCACACAAGTGAGGAGTTTTCTTGGCCTCGCTGGATTCTATAGGCGTTTTGTGAGAGATTTCAGCACCATTGCTGCACCTCTCAATGAGCTTACAAAGAAAGATGTGCCTTTTCTTTGGGGTACCGCACAGGAAGAAGCCTTCTCGGTATTGAAAGATAAGTTGACACATGCTCCTTTACTCCAACTTCCTGATTTTAATAAGACTTTTGAGCTTGAATGTGATGCTAGTGGAATTGGATTAGGCGGTGTGTTATTACAAGATGGCAAACCTGTTGCATACTTTTCTGAAAAATTGAGTGGGCCTAGTCTGAATTATTCTACTTATGATAAAGAATTATATGCTCTTGTTCGGACTTTAGAAACATGGCAACATTATTTATGGCCCAAAGAATTTGTTATACATTCTGATCATGAATCTTTGAAACATATTGAAAGTCAAGCTAAACTGAATCGTAGACATGCTAAATGGGTTGAATTTATTGAGACTTTTCCTTATGTCATTAAACACAAGAAGGGAAAAGAAAATGTTATTGCTGATGCATTGTCTCGCCGCTATACTATGCTTTCACAACTTGACTTCAAAATATTTGGTTTGGAGACCATCAAAGATCAATATGTGCATGATGCTGATTTTAAAGATGTAATGCAGAATTGTAAAGAAGGAAGAATGTGGAACAAGTTCGTCGTTAACGATGGATTTGTGTTTCGTGCTAACAAGCTATGCATTCCAGCTAGCTCCATTCGTCTTTTGTTGTTGCAGGAGGCGCATGGAGGAGGATTAATGGGACACTTTGGCGTGAAGAAGACGGAGGACGTACTTGCTACACATTTCTTTTGGCCAAAGATGAGACGGGATGTTGAGCGTTTTATTGCTCGATGCACTACATGTCAAAAAGCTAAGTCACGACTCAATCCTCATGGTTTATATATGGCTTTGCCTGTACCTAGTGTTCCTTGGGAGGATATATCTATGGACTTTGTTTTAGGTTTACCTCGAACAAAGAAGGGGAGGGATAGCATATTTGTTGTCGTGGATAGATTCTCGAAAATGGCACACTTTATACCATGTCATAAAAGCGATGATGCTGTTAATGTTGCTGATTTGTTCTTTCGTGAAATTATTCGCTTGCATGGTGTGCCAAATACTATTGTTTCAGATCGTGATACTAAATTTCTTAGCCACTTTTGGAGATGTTTATGGGCTAAGTTGGGGACTAAACTGCTTTTTAGTACTACTTGTCACCCCCAAACTGATGTACAAACTGAAGTAGTCAATAGAACGTTGTCTACTATGCTTAGGGCTGTTTTGAAGAATAATAAGAAAATGTGGGAGGAATGCTTGCCTCATATTGAATTTGCTTATAATCGTTCATTGCATTCTACTACTAAGATGTGCCCTTTTGAAGTTGTGTATGGTTTCCTACCTCGTGCACCTATTGATTTGTTGCCTCTTCCATCTTCGGAGAAGGTTAATTTTGATGCTAAACAACGTGCTGAATTGATTTTAAAAATGCATGAGTTAACTAAGGAAAACATTGAGCGTATGAATGCTAAATATAAACTTGCTGGAGATAAGGGTAGAAAACATGTTGTGTTTGCACCTAGAGATCTTGTTTGGTTACATTTGCGTAAGGATAGATTTCCTGATTTGCGCAAATCAAAGCTAATGCCACGTGCAGATGGTCCCTTTAAGGTGTTAGAGAAAATAAATGATAATGCATATAAACTTGAGCTGCCTGCAGATTTTGGGGTTAGTCCCACTTTTAACATTGCAGATTTGAAGCCTTATTTGGGTGAGGAAGATGAACTTCCATCGAGGACGACTTCATTTCAAGAAGGGGAGGATGATGAGGACATCAATACAATTGTTACACCCATAGCCCCTGCTGCTATACATACTGGACCAATTACTAGAGCTCGTGCACGCCAACTAAATTACCAGGTACTTTCGTTTCTTGGTAATGATTCTAATGTTCATGAGAATATGATGCTGCCTAAATTGGATACATTTGTTTTGCTTACAAATGAAGGGCCTAGCTTGGAGAAGGATGAACATTGGAGCAAGAACAAGCATGGAGATGATGGCATGCGCAAGGGGAACAAGAACGGAGTTACAAGTGATGATTTCAGGACTTTGAAGCCACCATAAGGGGTGCATGAAGCCTTGGACGAAATATACAAGATGCCACTTCATAAATTTCGTCCCGAGGCTATTTTAGGTGCTGCGTCACCTTATTATTGGGCCAGGCCCATGTAATTTCGAAATACATAAGTATAGGCTATTTTTAGAGTCCGTATGTGTGGGGAAACAAGAGTTAGGGTTGATTTCGGACCCCTCCACCAAGGGCCACGAAATTCCCCCCTCTTCCTCCATATATACAGTCCTTAGGGCATCATTTAGACTTTGGGTTTTGTTTAGATTAAAAGTTCGCCATAGCTGCAACTTCGCGTACTTCGTTTGTGTTCAACGACCAGACAAAGGCGTCACAGAACCCCACCTTGATCAATAAAGCTTTCATCTTATATTCGCAATATCCAGATTGCAATCTTAGTTTCTTGCTTGTTCTTCGTTTGCTCGCAGGAAACAGACCCTCGTGGTCAGGTTGATCGTGCTCCGGCGTGGTCAATAACCTCTCGGAGTTGGTTTAGCGATTGCTAAGGCGCGACGTCCTCGCACGTTCGTAGTCGGATCGTCAAAGTCGACTTCCACCAAAGCGAAATCCACCATCTCATCGAAAGACGGGACACCTTTTCCCCTATCATTATACCATGTCATAAAAGCGATGATGCTGTTAATGTTGCTGATTTGTTCTTTCGTGAAATTATTCGCTTGCATGGTGTGCCAAATACTATTGTTTCAGATCGTGGTACTAAATTTCTTAGCCACTTTTGGAGATGTTTATGGGCTAAGTTGCGGACTAAACTGCTTTTTAGTACTACTTGTCACCCCCAAACTGATGGACAAACTGAAGTAGTCAATAGAACGTTGTCTACTATGCTTAGGGCTGTTTTGAAGAATAATAAGAAAATGTGGGAGGAATGCTTGCCTCATATTGAATTTGCTTATAATCGTTCATTGCATTCTACTACTAAGATGTGCCCTTTTGAAGTTGTGTATGGTTTCCTACCTCGTGCACCTATTGATTTGTTGCCTCTTCCATCTTCGGAGAAGGTTAATTTTGATGCTAAACAACGTGCTGAATTGATTTTAAAAATGCATGAGTTAACTAAGGAAAACATTGAGCGTATGAATGCTAAATATAAACTTGCTGGAGATAAGGGTAGAAAACATATTGTGTTTGCACCTAGAGATCTTGTTTGGTTACATTTGCGTAAGGATAGATTTCCTGATTTGCGCATGATGAGGACATGACTACCTTGGATATGACCAAAAATATTGCATATATGCATATTTGTCAGGTGATTTCTAGTGCAAACTATTCAATAATCTATTTATGTTATCCAGAACAAAAATACTTCACACACTTTTGTGTTTTGTCTAATTGCAGGTGTATGGGACATTTGTACAATCCACATATGAAGATAAGGAAGAAAGAGATGTTTATTTGAAAAGTTCTCTCACGTCACTTTTGGCCCAAGAGAAGATAGAGTCCAAGTCTCTCACGTTCTGGATTCAGATTCGGACTGCACAGACACACCTGACTCAAAACGCACACAAGTTTTTCATACGGACTCCGAATTGGGTGATTCTTTTTTTGTTGGAAACTAGATTTCGTGCACTTTCCAACCCAATTGGAATCACCTTCAAATTCGTCCGGAGCGTTGAGTTGTGGACGAAACAATCTGATGCTGCAGCAGAATCCGAGTCAAACTACAAGTCCAAAGGTGTTACATCACCTCCACTTGGGCCCATTGGCCTTGTACGACCTAGATTTAGTTTTAGGCTGCCTTGGGACGTCCTCCCACCTCCTTGGCCGCCACCCCTTGCTCCTATATAAGTAGATCCATCTAGTAGCTTTTCCTTGGGATTTGTTTAGTTAAAAGTTAGCCATTGCAACTTCGTGTACTTCGTTTGTGTCCAACGACCAGACCAAGACCGCTTACGGATCCCCATCGTTATCAATACCTCATATATATTTGCAATATTCAGATTGCTTTATCATATTCTTGCTCGTTCTTCGATTGCTTGCAGGAATAGACTTTTGTGGTCAGGCTGACCGTGCTTCCGGCATCGTCAGTAACCTCAGGAGATTGGTTTAGCGATTGCTAAGGCGCAACGTCGTGCACGTTTGTAGTCGGATCGTCAAAGTCGTCTCCACCAAATCGATAGTTATCATCTCATCGAAAGATCGGGACACCCCGCCTCTATCAAGTGGTATCAGTTTTTAGGTTGCTCGGTGAGAATTTCCAGTTTTCCTAGATTAGATTTATTTTCTTACCTATTGTCCAAGAAAAATCCACAAAAAAGAGTTAGATCTATTCATCCTTTGTCCAAGCCAGTCTGAGCCTTTACAATTTTCTTTTTATTGCTTGCATAGTTGAATTATCGGTTGCATCGTCGTGTCGAGTTGCTGGTCTTAGTGTCTAGGTCGTTTAGAGTTTCGAGTTCTGTTCACATTAGTCACGTCGCCGCTGCATCGTTATCCCTTCCGCTGTCCACCACCCATCCATCAATTTCCTCCACGTGCTACCCACCGTTCATTGTCATATCATAGTTGAGATCGTTCACATCTTCGCCTGATCGAATCTGCATCTTATCTAGTTTGTCTTGGAAAGAGGGAGAAAAAGAAGATAAAGAAAAAAAAAGAGAGAAAAAAGGAAAGAAAAAAAAGAAAGAGAGGGAGAAGAACAAGAAAAAAAAAGCGTGAGAAAAAAAAGAGAGAAGAAAAAAAATCGGATCTATCTAGAATCAATCTCGTACCTGAATTCGGATTGGAATCTGTTTTGCGCACTGTTCAGTAAAACAGGTGTATCTTCCTCATACGAAGTCCGTTTTGGCACCGTGAGTACTCAAATTGAAGCTAGCAACGAGCCGCATCTAAATAGTTGCAGAAGCTAGTTCAATATTTGACACCTCAAAATCGGCTTCTAAATAGGTCTTTTTGCCCTCCAAAGTTTGTGAACACAACTTGTTCCAATTTTTCAGGCCAGTTTTAGAATTCTTTGACTCCTCATATCAACTCGGAATTGAGTGATTCTTTTTGCATTGGAAAGCTTGAGTTAGTAGCATTCTTTGAAAGAATTTATCAGAAAATTGTCTCAAACTTTTCAAGAGGAAAGTTGGAGAGAGAGTTGTTGTATATCCTGCTTGGTTGTTGTTTCACCTCATTATCTTTACTGCCGTTGTGATCTTCATTTATATCTTGCTGTCCAGAGCTACTTAGTGTCCTTCATTGATGCTAGTTGTGCTACGACGTGACCTCATTAGTGTTCTAGGCTCGCGTCTCTAGTTCGGTCTAGCCTAGGACCAGCACCGTACCGTCGTTGAGCGTTTATTCAACATTGCATCTTTGAATTGATTATTGCTAATCTTTTGCTACCATATATAGCCAACCCAGCTCCATATATTTCTACACCGTGTATACGAACGCTCCCCTGGCAATCGCTTTACTCAATATTCGGAGTTACTTGACACCGCTGGTTGCCGATCACCGCCTGCTGCATGGTAAGAACTTGTAAGACATTGATATTTGCTTTACTGTGAGCGTTTTACCACCACATCCTAGTATTTATAGGAACATTATTTTTGGGTTTTGTTTAGATTAAAAGTTCGCCATAGTTGCAACTTCGCGTACTTCGTTTGTGTTCAACGACCAGACAAAGGCGTCACAGAACCCCACCTTGATCAATAAAGCTTTCATCTTATATTCGCAATATCCAGATTGCAATCTTAGTTTCTTGCTTGTTCTTCGTTTGCTCGCAGGAAACAGACCCTCGTGGTCAGGTTGATCGTGCTCCGGCGTGGTCAATAACCTCTCGGAGTTGGTTTAGCGATTGCTAAGGCGCGACGTCCTCGCACGTTCGTAGTCGGATCGTCAAAGTCGACTTCCACCAAAGCGAAATCCACCATATCATCGAAAGACGGGACACCTCCGCCTCTATCAAGTGGTATCAGAGCAAATACCACTTTTAAGATGATAACTATCGATTTGGTGGAGACGACTTTGACAATCCGACTACAAACGTGCACAACGTTGCGCCTTAGCAATCGCTAAACCAATCTCCTGAGGTTACTGACGATGCTGGAAGCACGGTCAGCCTGACCACGAAGGTCTATTCCTGCAAGCAATCGAAGAACGAGCAAGAATATGATAAAGCAATCTGAATATTGCAAATATATATGAAGTATTGATAATGGTGGGGATCCGGAAGCGGTCTTGGTCTGGTCGTTGGACACAAACGAAGTACACGAAGTTGCAATGGCTAACTTTTAACTAAACAAATCCCAAGGAAAAGCTACTAGATGGATCTACTTATATAGGAGCAAGGGGTGGCGGCCAAGGAGGTGGGAGGACGTCCCAAGGCAGCCTAAAACTAAATCTAGGTCGTACAAGGCCAATGGGCCCAAGTGGAG
>NW_025226490.1:93274-94464 GCF_018294505.1 Triticum aestivum | reverse complement strand
GGTGGAACCCAACGCGTACGCATAGCAGTTTTCAAAGCAGCCCAAGTAGTTGGAATAGGATATAATCTACAATGTTCAGACCACCATACACATGCAAAACTAGTGAAAGCACAAACAGCAGCAGCAACTCGTCTCTCCTCAGGATATTGTAAACATGTAAATCGTTGTTCAGTTTCTAACTCCCAAGTAAGATATATATCAGGAACATATCTACCCTCAAATGGTGGAATATTCAATTTCAGTTTAGGAATATGGACATCATCGCGTACCTGAGGTGGTGGTGCAGGCCTACCATTACGAATATATACCTGAGGTCGACCTGCTGGTGGTGGTACAGGTGGCTGCACGTAGTGTTGATTTTGATCAACCTCATCCTCATAGTCTCCCACATAATCATCCTCCTCCGCATCAGCAGCAGGAGCCACAGAAGTATCAACAGCAGCACCAACAGTTTGGCCAAACGCAAGAGGAACACGGCTTGCTCGGCGGAGGTATGCTTCGCGACGTGGAGGTAGTCGTTGTTGTTGTTGTTGTTGGAGAGGTGTGTTAGCTGCAGCGGGTGGTGGTGGTGGAAGACGCGCGAGCAATTCATTAAACTTGTTATCGAGCTTTGTTTCGAACGTCTTCTCAAAGCCAGTGATCTTCTCCATGGCCTCTTCAAAATTGTTCAACACATCTTGCACCTGTTCAGTCATCATTTGCTGAAACTTATCATGAAGCTCCTTGTTCGATAAATTCTCCCAGTCAATCTCGTCGGCTTGTGATCCTGGCATGGTTAGCAGCAATAGAAACACACAAGACTATGATCCTACAGACTACGAACAAGTGGTGGTGGTGGGTGTCACAAATCCGTCAAGCAAATCTCAAATTCTTACCAGTTCTTACCCAGCAGCAGGCGGTGATCGGCAACCGTTGTAGTCAAAAACTCTCAAAGCTTGGATAGAGCGATTACCAGGGAGAGTCAAACGCACGACGTAGATGTATGTGGAGCTGGGAAGGCTTATAATATGGTAGCAAAAAGGGTCAGCAATAATCAATTCAGAGATGCAAAGTTGAATAAACGCTCAACGACGGTACTGTGCTGGTCCTAGGCTAGACTGTGCTAGAGACGCGAGCCTAGAACACCAACAAAATCACGGCGCGGCACGGAAACAAGGGAAAAGCACACTCTGAATTTTTTTTTCGCTCTT